>NC_079446.1:48567754-48587265 GCF_903798145.1 Danio aesculapii | reverse complement strand
GTCAAAATAAAGTGTTAGCAACATTTTATTATCAGACCATCCCAAGTCCCCCAGAAGTTCCGGGAGTCTCCTGCATAGGGACTCCCGGATGCCCGCAAATGAATGATATCTCCCGGAAATCTCCCTCACTGTCCTCAAATACGTGCGCACCACTCTCCAAAGCTCCCTTCCTGTTCTTCAGAGACGTGGCACGAAACCCCTCTTTAAATACGTTGTGCCACCCCCCCAATTACGTCACACCCCCAGTTACCTCCCGCAACAATGACTTTTCCCAACATGGGATGTCTATTATAGAGCTAGTAACAATTACTATCATACAGCCTCTCTAATTAATTACAGAGCTCATGCAATTGCATAATTAACCAATGAAAAAAAAAAAGCTAAACTAATTTTTATCCTTATATGTAAGTCGCTTTAATACTGTAAATGTAATTATTAACAGTAAGAATTGAATTAGACAGCCTACCGTTTAATTAAAGAGTTCTGCAATTAAACTAATCTTTACTGTATTTTTTACTAGTAAATATGTCATTAGAGAGCTCTGTAATTCTATTTTTACTCTTAATAATTGAATAAAAGAGCTCTATAATTGTTATAAATTAGTAAGAAATTTGCTGCACTTCTAATCAATTGTAATATAATTGTATAACTCACTAATTATAAAACATGAATGGAAGTCAATGGAAAAATATTACTTGTAAAAATTCAGCTGTAGATCTCTTTATTTGTAACTGTAAATTAGCTCTCCTGATGTGATTGTTACTATTAAAAACAGATTTACAGAGCTCTATAATTGCAATTGTTAGTAGTAAGAATTAGACTGCTCTCTAATTAAATGGGATATGCACAGGGACTTTTAATTTGTCATGCCATTACAAAATCGCTGCTTTTAAGATATAATTTCTTTTTAAAAAATTTCACTGCCCGATTGATATACAATATAAAGTGGGTCTCAGACCGTACAAGAAGCACTGCATTAAATTAAATGGTTCTGCAATGCATTTTACCACAGTATTTTCATTGAGCTGCTCCTGACATTGCTGCATTTAATGGTCTTTCATCTTTTTTCATTCATTCATTCATTCATTTTATGCGCTTTTCCGGCGGCCGGGTCGCGGGTGGCAGCAGTCTTAGGAGAGGAACCCCAGACTTCCCTCTACCCAGACACGTTCCTCCAGCTCCTCCGGGGAGATCCCGAGGCGTTCCCAGGCCAGCTGAGAGACATAGTACCTCCAGCGTGTTCTGGGTCTTCCCCGAGGCCTCCTCCCGGTGGAAACTGCCTGGAACTCCTCCCTAGGTAGGCATCCAGGAGGCATCGAAACAGATGCCGAGCCTCACCTCAGCTGACTTCTCTGGATGTGGAGGAGCAGCGGCTCTACTCCAAGCTCCTCCCGGGGTGTCAGAGCTTCTCACCATATCCATAAGAGTGCGCCCTGCTACCCTTCGAAGAAAACTCATTTCAGCAGCTTGTATCCGAGATCTTGTCCTTTCTGTCTTGACCCAAAGCTCATGACCATAGGTGAGAGTAGGAACGTAGATTGACCGGTAAATCGAGAGCTTTGCCTCCTTCTTCACCACAACAGACTGGTACATCGACCACATCACTGCTGCCGCTGCACCAATCCGCCTGTCAATCTCACTCTCCATCCTTCCCTCACTCGTGAACAAAACCCCGAGATACTGAAACTCCTCCACATGGGTCCATAAAAATTATGAACAGAATTGGTGACAAGGGGCAGCCCTGCTGGAATCTTTTATCTTGTTTTAACTAAATGAATGCTTAAGACTACTTAATAGAGGTGTGAACCTACCCTGGTCTCAAGGTTCGGTTCGGTTACGATTATCATGCCATCGATTCGGTTCAATTCGATATTTAGGTGCATCACGGCGCATTGACGATGCTTTCCATACACAGTGTTGTATGTAGAATGTAGAATGTAGATAGAACCTTATAATTCCAAGGTGATGATATGGAAAACTGTTTCCTGGTCCGAGCCGCTACTGACTTGAATTGAGAGAATACTCATTTATGGCCACTTTATAGTCTTATTAAACAATAAAGAGAATTTTATATAAAATCATAGCGTACACAACAGTCTCTGGACTTCATCACACACACCAATACTTTAACCCATTTATAAAAATGTAACCACTTTCTGGCCAGCGGATATTAGCCATGGACTTATGTTGCGATTGTGATTTTTGAAAGTATTACAGCGCTTTGTAAACGCTATTACCATTTGATGAGCCTCCCCATACAGTTCGATATGCTTGGACCCGTAAGACCCGTACCAAACCGAACCGTACCGTACTAGTCAGTGGAAACGAGCCATTAGTAATGTCAAACTTAACAAGCGGATTAAAAGTAACTGTTTTAAATAACTGGTTTAATAAAAATATACTTTTAGTTAGTCAGCTCTTAGATGACTGTGGTGTCCAATTTTCATACAAAAAATGTGTGCATCAGTTTTCTTTTCCTGTTCCCCCGAAGAATATGCCACAGTTTTGGTGCAATCTCTGATTGTGTTATACCTTTAGTCAAATCTGGCCCTGAAGGTTCTTTAGATTCTTTTATTTTTGACAACACAAATCTTTTTGTTGATCAAACTCTTCTCAGTTCTATGTCAAACAAAGATATTCGCTTGGTTATTATTAGTTCTTGGATCTCTTTACCTGCTTGCATAGGTTTTTAGAATAATATATTTGATTGGGAACAGTTTTGGCTTCTTCGGAAAAACGTATTTTTATCTAATAAAGCTGTTGAAGTCTCAATCAAAATCATTCATAATGGCTAAACAATAAACACCAAGCTAAGTTTAGCTAAAAGCTAAAGCTTAGCTAAAACACTAGCTAAGTTTGCTAACAATATTTCCCCTAAATGTGATGAAACACTGAATCATTTATTTTGGGAGTGTACATACTGTGAAGTGTTTTGGGTTGACACTTTCCAATTTCATTAAAATATTCTTATTTCCAAACTTCTGTATTTCCCCAAACAATTGTATCCTTATACTCGCTGAATGTAGATCCTTCTCATTATAAATTTATTATTAACTTATTGCTTTATTTGGCAAAATTTTACACCCATGAATGTAAAATTTCAAAGAAACACCCTTACTTTTACTTATTTACAGAAAGGACTGATTTATATGTGAACTCTTTAAAAGTCTACTGCATGTAAAACTCTTGGTGTAAATCATTTAAACTTGTTTAATTTGCTGAAATTTTATTTATGTAACCCTCTTGGTCTCCTTGTTCGTATTGTATCTTTGTCATGTTCTTTCTTGCATCATTTAAGCTAACACCATGCATTTTAAGCTAATTCAGCTTGCCATAGTGTCTCTGACCTCTCAGCAGAACCTGTGGGATTCACCACCAAATCTGAGGATAACAGTGGAGCCCAGGGTCATCGGTCACTCTGAGCTGAACACACTGACCTTTGACTCTCAGCACAGGAGCCTCATATCACACACACTGCAGAGTCAGCTCATGGTTAAAGTTCAGCAGCCAACACACACGTTCCCATCATTAACATGTCATTACAAGAACATGTTGAACTGGTTTTATTCTGCTCTACCTCCCAACCCTTGTGATTTCTTATTAAATGTGTGTAATTAACGCAACAATCCTTGTGTTTTTGGCAGTAGCATCTTTAAAATGATAGGATATATTAATATTTGAGAACAGCAGTTTTTTAAATGAGCATTTACATTGTTTTTTGATTAACAAATACATTATGCTACTTAAAGGCTAATAAAAGCAAACTTTTACTTGTAATTTTTTGACATTATTATAATTATTCCCTGTCAGACCGGTGTTTTCATCTGAATGCAACCAAAAGGTTTCTGTGAAATGTTTAAAAACGTAACAATATGCAAACCTAAAGTCTACAAATTTCATATTTTAATGCGTGTAAACAGCGGCGGGTGGCGACACGGTGTCTTAATGGTTAGCACTTCCGCCTCATAGCAAGAAGTTCCCTGATTCGAGTCCCGGCTGAGCCAGTTGGCATTTCTGTGCTCCGGTTACCCCCAGAGTCCAAACACATGCGCAATAGCGGAATTGATTAACTAAAATGGCTGTGTTTGAATGAGTGAATAGATCGATGGTTCCCAGTACTGGGTTGCAGCTGGAAGGGCATCCGCTGTGTAAAACATATGAGTTGGCGGTTCATTCTGCTGTGGTGACCCCAGATGAATAAATGGACTAAGCCGAAGGAAAATGGACGAAACCGCAGCGGATCCAAGCCATTTAACGAGTCATTTAGTGATTCGTTCAAAAGAACCGATTCTTTCATTTACGAACAACAGCCACAAGTTCGTGTTCAAAATTCATCAGAGTATTCCGTCTTTTAATTGATTTGGCGGTTTTGGGTGTCTGTTTACATTACAAATTATTCAAACTAATAATAATATCTGCCAATGAAGTTTAATTAATATATACACCAGACAGCTTGTGCTTGTATGTATTGTAAAGCTTACAATTCCCACATATTGTATTTAACTGAGTACTTTGAGTGTGTGTATTAAATACGTAAGTGTAATTATGGGAATTACTATTAACATAACAGATGGCAAAATACGTAAACTTTAACAGGGAGAACTTTCATTCTTAATGGGCTTTTTAAAATCAAAATGACTGAAATATCCTCACATGGTAAAATAGTAAAGTGCTTGAATTAATATATTGTAGTCGTTGTACTGTTGCTATGGTTACTCAACAGTAATATAAACAATAAATGACCCAATATTGTACACTACCTGACAAAAGTCTTGTTGTTGATCTCAGTTGTAAGAGCAACACATAATAACTCGACTTCTAGTTGATCATTTGGTAAAGTGTCAGAAGGTGGATTTCTCTGCTGAATCATCTGTTGAGCTGCATCCCAATCATCACAAATACTGCAGAAGACCTACTGGAACCAGCATGGAGCCAAGATTCTCATAGAAATCAGTCAAGTTTGGTGAAGGAGAAATCATGGTTTGGGGTTGTATTCAGTATGGTGCGTGCGAGAGATCTGCAGAGTGGATGATCAACATCAACAGCCTGAGGTATCAAGATATTTGTGCTGCCCATTACATTACAAACCACAGGAGAGGGCAAATTCTCCAACAGGATAGCGCTCCTTCTCATACTTCAGCCTCCACATCAAAGCTCCTGAAAGCAAAGAAGCTCAAGGTGCTCCAGGATTGGCCAGCCCAGTCACCAGACATGAACATTATTGAGCATGTCTGGGGTAAGATGGAGGAGGAGGCGTTGAAGATGAATCAGAATCTTGATGAACTCTGGGAGTCCTGCAAGAAGGCTTTCTTTGCCATTCCAGATGACTTTATTAATCAGTGATTTGAGTCATTGCAGAGATGTATGGATGCAGTCCTCCAAGCTCATGATGGAGTCAGACACAATATTCATTCTGTTTCCACTGCAGCATGACCACATATTCTATACTGGACATTACTTCTGTTAATCACAAGATTTTTGTCTAAGCAAAGTCAGACCTTACTGTCCTAATGAAATCATTAGAAACTAAGGCCTGATCATATTTTATTGTGGTAAAATAAGCATAATCTAGAGGCCTTTTGCCTTTCATATAAGACACTTCTGATACCAAATGATCAACTATAAGTCAAGTTATTATTTGTTGATCCTAAATTTGGATAGGCGACAAGACTTGTCAGGTAGTGTAGTTTTCTACAACTAAACACACCACAGTTTACTGTAGTAAAAAGCGAAGTATACTACACTATTAATTACACTATCACAGTGCATTACAGTTAATACAGCATGCTGGAGCATTCGTTAACAAAGTGTTGTAATATTTATACATACATAAATAATACTATAGTAGGGGTGACACGGTGGCTCAGTGATTAGCACTGTGGCCTCACAGCAAGAAGGACGCTGGTTTGAGTCCTGGCTGGGCCAGTTGGTGTTTCATGTGGAGTTTGCATGTTCTCCTCCATGTTGGTGTGGGTTTTCCCCGGGTGCTCCGGTTTCCCCCACAGTCCAAACACAAGCGCTTTAGGGGGAATTGATTAGCTAAATTTGGCCGTAGTGTATGGGTGTGTGAATGAGAGTGTATTCACAGTACAGGGTTGCAGCTGGAAAGCCATTCGCTGTGTTAAACATATGCTGGATAAGTTGGCGGTTCATGCCGCTGTGGCAACCCCTGATAAATAAAGGGACTAAGCCGAAGGAAAATGAATGAAAGAACGAATACTATTGTGTGGCTCACAGATATTATTTACTATAAATGACTAGAGTATTTGTGTCATGAGGGTGGGTGTGGATGCATTTAGCAAGATTGACGATTGCTGTTCAATGATTATATGTTGTGTATTTAAGCGATTGAAAATAGAAATGTATATTTAAATTGGCTCATTATTGTAAATAAAATGCTAATAGTCTAATTCTGGGAAATGATTAGCTATTGAGCGCTATCTGCGATTTGCACAGACAATAAGGAGGCCGACAGACGCTCCGAGAGCAGACGTGTTTCTACTTTAATGTCTTTTTAAAGCCGCGTGATTGGCTCTCCTCCTGTTCTCGATCCCACAAATGAGGCGCCAGATCACAGGCTCAACATGTCAGTAAACTCTTACAGGAGAGTCTGCAAACAAAGAGAGTCGAGACATAAATAAATACAATCAAATCAACCGAAAACCAACACTCAGAGCGACAGGGAACAACAGAAACGTCTTCAGAAACGTGGGTGAGAAGTGTGCACGTCTTCACACGCAATCCTTTAGTGTGAGTAAATCAGAAACGTTCATTCCTCCAACGGAAAGCAGAACCAACATCCGACTGTGTGCTTTGTGTAAGTGCTCGTATAAGCGGCTCTTATTCTCCTCATTCTGCACGTCAAGAGCCACATGCAGTCAGACACGCAGCTTCACTGAAGAGGAAAGAAAACGATCAAAGAAAACCGTAAGAATTCATTTTAAAATGCAGAGATTTCCATTCAGAAGCCTCTGTGTGTTTCCTAGAGCAGTGTTTCCCAAGCCTGTTCCTGGAGGCACACCAACAGTTCATGTTTTGGATGTCTCCCTCATCTGACCCATTAACTTCAGGTGTTGGAGTCTCTTCTGATGTTCTGATGAGTTGTTTCAGGTGTGTTTGATTAGGGAGAGAATGAAAATGTAGACTGTTGGTGTGCCTTCAGGAACAGGGTTGGGAAACTCTGTCCTAGAGGCCCAGAGAGCTTAAAGTGCTGCAATTTAAAGAAAGCACATGCGATTACTAAATACGTCAGCAAATTAAGGAAAGATCCTCATCGGTTTGACGGTATATGTGTTGCATTTTAATCACAATGCAAACGAATTAAGAATACACACTGCATTTACTCACAACACATGCAAACAGCAGGGAAGGGGACCCTAAAACGTGACAGAGCTGGCTGGGATTTGTTTATTGTGCCGTGATTATGGCTTGGTGATCCTTAAAAGTGGATTTTTTGTTTATTTTAACATCCTGATTCCACAATTCCCTCGTCTTTTGTAGATTATTAGGCTCAATGACTGAAATAGCAGGGTCTGTCAGGTTTTAGGGTCCCCTTGAAACATTTCTGCTGCATTCTGTGCTATTAGCATGTGTTGTGAGACAATGCAGGCGCTTTTTTCACCTCTTTGCATTGTGAGGATTTGCAACACGTATGCTGTCGTCTTAAATCTCAACCTTAATCTTAATCGGCTGGTGTTTTGTGCGATTGCATGTGCCGTCTTAAATTTCAACACGTTAAGCTCTCAGCCACCGTATTTTCAAGAGTGGTTGCACTGCATTCTGGGCATTTGGAGGGTGTGTGTGTGTGTGGGGAACAGTGTTGAAATGTTTTTGAGGTGTTCACTCGTCTTCGTCCTCCTCCTCTTCCTCTCCGTCTGAGAGCGTGGGACAGGGGTGCATCTGCCGGTAGCCGTCCAGCCATTTCTCTAGCATCTGCGTGATGAGCGGGTGATGCCTGCGTCTGCTGCTCTTCTGCAGCGCCACCAACATCCCGCCGTCAGTAACGCAACAGTCCAGCCAGTGGCGGAGGAGACGCTCCTGCTGCTCCTCACTGCCCATCTGAAACACACACACACAGGTTTATGTCAATTGTGGGGACATTCCATAGGTTTCCAATTGTTTTTATACAGGATTCCCAATCATTCATGAACAGCAGAGTTTTTAAAGCACCATTGAAAGCTTTCTTAATTCCCCCAGCATTTTTACATACATTTAATATTTACATTAACACGCCAGAGTAATGATGATATATCGAAGGTGTCATTTTCAAAACAAATTAGCTATGTTTCCATTTAAAGATGTAAAAGACATTAAATTTATACGCAAAACTGGAGTATTGCATAAAAGACGTGCGAATAAAGCTGCACCTTTCCATCTAATGAGTTAAAGAGAACAAAATCATCCCTTTCTGATTATCTAGCACCAAATTTCAACATTTGAACGGTACGGAGAAGCTGCGTGAATCTTTTCCTTATTTATTAAATGACTTGCGCCTCAGAAGGCTGACACCAATGAACACCTGGTGGCATTTGAAGGCATGAGACGCAGACGCTCTTGACAGTCCTGGAGGTGATTAATAATATAACAACACTTATACTGCAATGGTTAAGGTGTTTTAGAATGACCACAACAACATTTCAGATGTTTTACAGTGTGCTCAGCCTGCTGGTTTGTCCATTCACACACATTTTTATCATCACATGACTTTTAAACGTGTATACTGGAATTTGTTTGTTCAATTTGTTCCTATTCAGTTTTGTGCATACGTTGTTTTTATCTCGGCGTTTCCATCAACCATTCTTTATGAGCATATCCAAAATGCGCATAAAAATAGGTGGACGGTTGAAAACTTGGTTACAGTGGTGAAGGAGCTTCATTTGGAAAAACAAATTGAAATCTTGAATTGGGTGGCGCATGACCCAGATTTCAAACCTGGAACTATGGATAATAGATTTAAACAATGGGGATATTTAGGAATCTCTTCATTCTGTACAATTATAATCGATGGCAGAATGGAATGCACACAGGTTTATGTCAATTGTGGGGACATTCCATTGATTTCCATTGTTTTTATACAGGATTCCCAATCATTCATGAACAGCAGATTCAAGGAGTGTTTAAAGCACCATTGAAAGCTTTCTTAATTCCCCCAGCATTTCACAAACATTTAATATTTACATTAACATCCCAGAGTAATGATGATATATCAAAGGTGTCATTTTCAAAACAAATTAGCTATGTTTCTATTTAAAGATGTAAAATACATTAAATTTATACGCAAACTGGAGTATCGCATAAAGACGTGCGAATAAAGCTGCACCTTTCCATCTAATGAGTTAAAGAGAACAAATCGTCCCTTTCTGATTATCTAGCACCCAAATTTCAACATTTGAACGGTACGGAGAAGCTGCGTGAATCTTTTCCTTATTTAATAATTGACTTGCGCCTCAGAAGGCTGACACAATGAACGCCTGGTGGCATTTGAAGGCGTGAGACGCAGACGCTTTTGACAGTCCTGGAGGTGATTAATAACATAACAACACTTATACTGCAATGGTTAAGGTGTTTTAGAATGACCACAACAACATTTCAGATGTTTTACAGTGTGCTCAGCCTGCTGGTTTGTCCATTCACACACGTTTTTATCATCACATGATCTCTGATAACAAAATTCACATGACTTTTAAACGTGTATACTGGAATTTGTTCGTTCAATTTGTTCCTATTCAGTTTTGCGCATGCGTTGTTTTTATCTCTGCGTTTCCATCAACCATTCTTTATGAGCATATCCAAAATGCGCATAAATTTAGGTGGACGGTTTGAAAACTTGGTTTACAGTGGTGAAGGAGCTTCATTTGGAAAAACAAATTAAAATCTTGAATTGGGTGGCGCATGACCCAGATTTCAAACCTGGAACTATGGATAATAGATTTAAACATTGGGCATATTTAGGAATCTCTTCATTCTGTACAATTATAATCGATGGCAGAATGGAGTGCACACAGGTTTATGTCAATTGTGGGGACATTCCATTGATTTCCATTGTTTTTATACAGGATTCCCAATCTTTCATGAACAGCAGATTCAAGGAGTTTTTTAAAGCACCATTGAAACTGACTGACACAATGAACGCCTGGTGGCATTTGAAGGCATGAGACGCAGATCCTTTTGACAGTCCTGGAGGTGAGTTAATAATATAACAACACTTATTACTGCAATGGGTTAAGGTGTTTTAGAATGACCAACAACAACATTTCAGATGTTTTTTACAGTGTGCTCAGCCTGCTGGTTTGTCATTCACACAGTTTTATCATCACATGATCTCTGATAACAAAATTCACATGACTTTTAAACGTGTATACTGGAATTTGTTTGTTCAATTTGTTCCTATTCAGTTTTGCGCATGCGTTGTTTTTATCTCTGCGTTTCCATCAACCATTCTTCATGCGCATATCCAAAATGCGCATAAATTTAGGTGGACGGTTTGAAAACTTGGTTTACAGTGGTGAAGGAACTTCATCTGGAAAAACAAATTAAAATCTTGAATTGGGGTGGCGCATGACCCAGATTTCAAACCTGGAACTATGGGATAATAGATTTAAACATTGGGTATATATAGGAATCTCTTCATTATGTACAATTATAATCGATGGCAGAATGGAGTGCTTCCAAACTTTAAAAGATAAGTTTGGTCTTCTAAACCAAGATCTATTTAGATATTTAACGTTGCGGGACTATTATATAAAAGAAATACCAGATGAGCTAAATTATATAGAGCAATAAGTAATTCTAGAGGACTCTCAACAGACTATATAAGATTAAAATGGGAAAAGTAGGCATTATTCTGAATCAAGACCAATGGGTTTAAAATAGGTGCTGTCCCACACACCTCACAAGCTCAAGAATGTGGCGTGAGTTTTGTTGGAAAAACTTAATTAGATTTTTTATTACACCAAAAATTAAATCATTAGTCGGGGACTACTCATCCTTGTTGGAGGAACGGTGGTGTAAAAGAGGCACATCATGCGCATATATTCTGGCAGTGCCCAGGGAAATGGTGCACTCCATCATCAATGATATTTTCAATCTTCATATATCTAGAACAGGCATGGGCAAACTTGATCCTCAAGGGCCGGTGTCCCTGCAGAGTTTTGCTCCAACAGTAATCAAACACACCTGAACACCCTAATTAGTGTCTTTAAGATCACTAGAAAGCTACAAGCAGGTGTGTTTGATTAGGGTTGGAGCAAAACTATGCAGGGACACCTGCCCTCCAGGATCGAGTTTGCCCATCCCTGACCTAGATCATTTGAAGTACTTTATCTAGGAGATACTCCTATTAGTCTTAAAAAGGAAGATAAATGTCTATTTAAGATATTTTTGGCAACAAGTAAAAGCTATAACCCGGAAATGGTATAAAGAAGAGCCACCAACTAAAGATGAATGGTTCAAAATTATAGCAGAAGTTAAGGAAAGGTAAAAAATGACACATGCACTTTGATTACAATTAGAGACCTTTGAAAAGAAATGGAGTAAATGGCTGGCTTTCTCCTCAACGACAATATAGTTATTTATAATTGAACATTTACATAATTCTAGAGGTTATGTATAATTGTGAAAATATGTTTGGCAATCTTTTATTATATTTTATACTTATTTTTTTTTTGATGAGGTTAATTTAATATTTCTATGCTGTATGTATACAGATATATATATGTGTGGAATGGATGTATTTGCCTATATAAGCACGTATACATATGTATATTTATGTATATATGTATTATTTTTTTATTTGTTTGTTTTGTTCCCACTGGTTATGTTCCTAAAAAATCAATAAAGACTTAGTTTAAAAAAATAAAAAATACACAAAGAAGGAAAACGCACACATTTGTGTGATAAAAGTCCCTTAAATTGGTTTAATAAATAAATAAATAAATAGGTTGACAGAAACGTAGCTACTGACTGTTTGAAACTTTATTAAAATGTGTTAATGCAATACTGGTAATAGTCAAATGTGGTTTGTGAAATATTGATAAACGTGCATTATTTGTCATAGTTCTTGTACCAGATTTTTGACAGCAGCACAGTACAATTGCTGAAATAACACCATAAACAAGTTTCATTTCAAATGTAATTCAAGCACTTTCACTATGTTTGTTTTTAAGGACTTTGAATCCATATGTCTGACATCAAGAAGTACTTTCAAGAAGCGTGGTAACTCTTTATATAAGTTTATAAGTTTATACTGTAGGCCAGGGGTTTCCAAGCTTTTAAGTCTGCGACCCTCAAAAAAACAATACCAGTGACTCGTAAACACACCATCCTCTGTGTGTGTGTGTGTGTGTGTGTGTGTGTGTGTGTGTGTGTGTGCTGTTGCGTGCAGAGCACCACTCGGACATCATCCTCCATGTTCAGTCGTGGCCTGTATGTATTGCTAATGTATGTGAGAGACATAACTGTGTCAGAAAGTTAAACCTGGTGCCATAAAATCAATCTGCTGCATCTGACACTACTGCAGTGTCTTTAATATAATGTAAGAACCCCAGGTGTCGCAATACAATGGAAAATAATAATAATCAAAAGGCTGACAACTTTTTATCTCCATTTTTAATCTTCTGTAGGGTATGGATAAAATACGGTAATTCTACTAGTTTAATAAAACGAGTTTGATTTTTGGAAATCAAAATCCCGCACACAGACACAAACACATATTGGGAACCACTGTTGTACACTACAAACTGTACTTTCTATTGCACAACCACAACCCTACACCTAATACTAACCCTTAAAGGAAACTGTGCAGTTTTACTTTATGAAAAAAAAACAAGTTCTGTATAATTTAAAGGAGGGGCTGCATGGTGGCGCAGTGCCTTACACCAAGAAGGTTGCTGGTTTGAGCCTCGGCTGGGTCATTTGGCATTTCTGTGTGGAGTTTGCATGTTCTCCCTGTGTTGGTGTGGGTTTCCTCCGAGTGCTCCAGCTTCCCCCACAAGTCCAGAGACATGCGCTATAGGGGAATTGGATAGGCTAAATTGTCCGTAGTGTATGAGTGTGGATTGTGTATGGGTGTTTCCCAGTGATGGGTTGCAGCTGGAAGGGCATCTACTATGTAAAACATATGCTGGATAAATTTGCGGTTCATTCCGCTGTGGCAACCCTAGATTAATAAAGGGACTAAGCCTAAAAGAAAATGAATGAATAATTTATAGTCCTATTGAAAAATGAAGGCATCATAATTCACCATTACTTTGTAATAGCGGTATCATGCCCATGACATTATATACATTTGTGTCCTGATATCAAAAAACAAGTACACACACACACACACACTAGCACGCACACACACACACACACACAACACACACACACCACACACACACACACACACACACACACACAGACAGACAGACAGACCTCAGTCTAAATCATCTCTAACATCTGAAAGCCAATGAGATCCACATGTGCAGAGCTTCTGCAGTTACACTCTACTGCAGCTGGGTGGCGCTCAAAAACAATGACAGTTCAAGGCAAAATGATTACATTTTAATGTAATTATTTTCAAATATTTCCCAAGCCTGTTTAAGAGAGAGTTTTTTTCAGCACAATTTATATAATAATAATAATAATAATAATAATAATAATAATAAAACATATATAATAATATTGATCTTAAAATAATTAGTAAGGAAATCAGCAGCTTCACCTAAAGCTTCAATGTGGATGTGTGATCTGATTTTATATTTGAAATTAGAGAAACTCAAGTATTTAATGAAGGGATCTGTCCAAAAATTTAATGAGATATGGCAACCTATGATCACATGTTTTGAAAAAAGGAAGACTCTCTCCTTTAACTGATTTACATAAAGAATTCTGTGCAAACAGGTTTAACTGGGATCACCAATATGGTTTGGTTTAATATATATGTAAATATATTTGTATTATCATGTACTGTAGGTAATTATTTATTTTAATTATTTTAAACGTTTTTTTATTTAATTTTTTTTATATTTATATATTTTATTATTATTATTTTTATTAGTATTGTTATTAATATTTTCCATTTTGCTATATTTTTATCTATTCCTGTTGTAAGTGTTTTTTAATTTTATTTGTTTGCTAATTCATTTTGGTGGCTATGTTCAAAAATGGGGGGAAAATTACAACCCTGATTGTACAAAATGTTTTGTTAAAGCTTAAGTAAATAATCACAAATAAATGTAAAATAATAATAATAATAATTAGAAAAAAAAAACTCCATTTATTCCAGCCAAAATAAAAGAAAGTTGACTATATCGAGAAGAAAACATATTCTGGGAAATAAACTGTGAAAACTGTGTGTAAAACAGCACTTTGGAAATATTTGAAATTTCAAAGGACGTCTAATGACTTTGTCTTCAATTTTAAATAACCCAATAAATGTAAGAAAAATAACCCAACAAAGTCACCTAATAAATAACTAATGATGATAATTTATTTATATATATATATATATATATATATATATATATATATATATATATATATATACACATACTCACACAGTTGAAGTCAGAAATATTAGCCCCCCTTTGAAAATTTCCTTGCTCTGTTAAACATCATTTGGAAAATAATAAAAAAAAAAAAAAAAGAAAAACAAATTTTCACAGTATGTCTGATAATATTTTTTCTTCTGGAGGAAGTCTTATTTGTTTTATTTTGGCTAGAATAAAAGCAGTTTTTAAGTTTTAACCACTATTTTAAGGTCAACATTATTAGCCCTTTTAAGCTAATATAATAAGAAATATTTTTTCGATAGTCTACAGAATAAACCATCATTATATAATGACTTGCCTAATTACCCTAACCTGCCAAGTTAACCTAATTAACTTAGTTAAGCCTTTAAGTGTCACTTTAAGCTGTATAGAAGTGTCTTGAAGAATATCTAGTCTAATATTATTTACTGTCATCATGGCAAAGATAAAATAAATCAGTTATTAAAGATGAGTTATTAAAACTATTATGATTAGAAATGTGTTGAAAAAAAATCTTCCCTCTGTTAAACAGAAATTGGGGGAAAAAACTAGTGGGCTAATAATTCTGACTTCAACTGTGTGTACCCGTGCACGTGTGTGTGTGTGTGTGTGTGTGTGTGTGTGTGTGTGTGTGTGTATGTATGTATGTATGTATGTATGTATGTATGTATATATATATATATATATATACACACTACTAATCAAAAGTTTGGGGTCAATTTTTTTTTTATTATTATTAATTTTATTACTAAACATTTATTTATTACCTACTGTATGTATTTTCAAATGAAATGATTACTTCAGTCACTAATGCTTTTATTACTATTACCATTAATAATAATAATAATTAGAGTGATTTCTGAAGGATCACGTGACTGAAGACTGGAGTAATGAAGCTGAAAATGCATCATTATAATCACTGAAATCACTAAAACAAGTTATTAAATTAAATTATAAACTACTTTTGAACAGTTATTTTATAGTGCGATAACATTTCACAATGTGTACTGGATTTTTGATGAAATAAATGCAGCCTTGGTGAGCAGAATAAGCTTATTTTAAAACATTTTAAAATCCTACTGACCCCAAACTTTTGACCGGTAGTGTGCATATACTCCATATAACTGCAGGTTAACAATGTTATAAAATATATATATAACATATATAAATATATAAAACAACTTTAACTGTTAAAGGTTATTAGTGACTAGGTAATTAATTAAAGCTATTAGTAACTAATAAAGTTTGGTAGTGAATAACCTTCACTTTTCTGATTTTGATTGTAATGCAGTAATGTGCACCTTTAGTAAAGCTGCTTCAAAAACAAATATTATTGTGAAAAGCGCTATACAAATAAACTTGAACTAAATTGAGTTGTTATGATGAGTAATGCTGAGAGCATTCAAAGCCAGAAAGCAGAAAAACATCATCATGAATGGCACACTATGGGTATTCTGTCTTTTCCTTTAGCAGCAATAATGACGACTGGAATACTTTGGTTTAAACGACAATGAACTGTTTACTGAAGTTGTTATCGGTATATTGAACCAGGAGTGAAACTCCGAACTTACACTCTCACACTGAGTCAGTTGCTAATAGTTACAGGCGCGCTTTAGTAGCGCTAAGCATTTCCACTATCGGGCCAGTGCGAGCCAGGGCTTTAATCGGGCCAGGCCGAGCCAATAGCCCGGGAGGTTGAGAAATGAGGCCGAAATCATGTCGCGTTTCCACTGTCGGGCTAGTTGCTCGCAGCGCGTCACGCAAACACCGCCCCCAGAACGCCCCCGGAATCAAACGTCACACAACCCGTCACACAACCCGCCCACTTCAGCGGGAACAAAAAACTCAAATTATAACCACAAACACAACCTGGCATCACTACGAGAGCTGGAAGATGGAGAACACCGAAGCGATTGCTTTTTTACTGTTTGTGGTCTGTTGGTGTAAGGCCAGACAGCGATCCCTGGATAAGGACATTCGAGTTCGGCGGCATTTACTTCGAACACAGATTTTTCTTAGTGAGTTGATCAAGCGTGATAGCAAAACAAATGTAAGGGAAGAAAGCATCTTGTCTCCTCTTTACCTGACAGGAAAACTCCGCCTTTGTACGTAACCCCGCCCCGAAGCCCCAGTTGGCCCTCCTTGGCCCAAGGTATTCGGCGGGCCAAAAAAGGCCGGACGCTGGCCCCAAGGAAGCCCCGCTTTGGCCCGATTACGCCCCGGAAGTGATAGTGGAAACGCGACTGGCCTTGGCTCGCTCGCTTTAGGCGCGATAGTGGAAACGCGGCTATTGGAAACTGTTCTTAAAGCAACATAACATATATAAATGCCAAGGTAAATAAATTCTCTTTTTAACAATGAAATAATAAATGAAGCATTAATTAATCACTCTAGCTGTTAAGTCAATTTAAGTCACAACACTGGGTTCAGTTACCAGGGAAAGCATGAATTGCCCAAAAAGATGCACGTCTCAGGATAAATGAATTTGCCAATGGCAGGAACTTGAATGTAAATGTCTGAAAACACACAAGCCCTCTTTGATAGATACATGTATGTGTGTGTATGTGTGTGTATGTGTATGTGAGTGTGTGTGTGTTTGTGTGTTTACCTCTTGTGCCGACAGGAAGTGAATCTGCAGCAGTTTCCTCTCACTGTCCACCAGTGGGAGGAAGGTCACGGTGACGTCATCATCAGTGTTGAGATTAGCGCCCGCGCCGCGATTATCATAGCCGTCGCTCTCCATGCCGACCAAAGCAGAAAAATGACCTCTTGTGTAGCCCAGAGCGATCGGGCTCTTCCAGCAGAAGCTCTGCTCCCACAGCAGCGGCAGATACACACCTGCACACACACACATATATGTGAACACACACACAAGCATGCTCGCATACGCACAAGCATATATACATACAAACACACTCGCACATTTACATACGAACACGCCCGCCCACGCACACACTTGAACACAAGCGCAAACACAGATGCATGCAAAACAACATGCGCATGTGTACACACAAACATACACACACATATATGCATGTGAACACAAATGCGTGCACACATACATGCTCATACACACACCGGCCACTTTATTAGGTACACCTTACTAGTGCCAGGTTGGACCCCCTTTTGCCTTCAGTACTGCCTTAATTCTTCATGGCGTAGATTCAACAAGATACTGGAAGAGATTTTGCTCCATATTGACATGATAGCATCACGCAGTTGCTGCAGATTTGTCGGCTGCACATCCATGATGCCAATCTCCCGTTGCACCACATCCCAAAGGTGCTCTATTGGATTGAGCTCTGGTGACTGTGGAGGCCATTTGAGTACAGTGAACTCATTGTCATGTTTAAGAAACCAGTCTGAGATGATTCACGCTTTATGACATGGTGCGTTATCCTGCTGGAAGTAGCCATCAGAAGATGGAGACACTGTGCTCATAAAGGGATGGACATGGTCAGCAACATTACTCAGGTAGGCTGTGGTGTTGACACCATGCTCAATTGGTACTAATGGACCCAAAGTGTGCCAAGAAAATCTCCCCCACACCATTACACCACCACCACCAGCCTGAACAATTGATACAAGGCAGGATGGATCCATGCTTTCACATTGTTGACACAAATTCTGACCCGACCATCCGAATGTGGCAGCAGAAATGGAGACTCATCAGACCAGGCAACGTTTCTCCAATCTTCTATTGTCCAGTTTTGGTGAGCCTGTGTGAATTGTAGCCTCAGTTTCCTGTTCTTAGCTGACAGGAGCGGCACCCGGTGTGGTCTTCTGCTGCTGTAGCCCATCCGCCTCAAGGTTGGACGTGTTGTGTGTTCAGAGATGCTCTTCTGCAGACCTCGGTTGTAACGAGTGCTTATTTGAGTTACTGTTGCCTTTCTATCAGCTGGAACCAGTCTGGCCATTCTCCTCTGAGCTCTGGCATCAACAAGGCATTTGTTCCCACAGAACTGCCGCTCACTGGATATTTCCTCTTGTTCAGACCCTTCTCTGTAAACTCTAGAGATGGTTGTGCGTGAAATTTCCAGTAGATCAGCAGTTTCTGAAATACTCAGAGCAGCCCGTCTGGCACCAACAACCATGCCACGTTCAAAGTCACTTAAATCCCCTTTCTTCCCCATTCTGATGCTCACTTTGAACTGCAGCAGATCGTCTTGACCATGTCTACATGCCTAAATGCATTGAGCTGCTGCCATGTGATTGGCTGATTAGAAATTTGCGTTAACGAGCAGTTGGACAGGTGTACCTAATAAAGTGTATACACACACACACACACACACACACACACACACAAATATACAGACACACACACTCTCGTCTCACCTTGAAATCGAGTGTAGCCTAAAGTCTCTCCTCTGAAACTCTTGTAGTACTTCACTCCATAAACGATGATGGGCCGCCGCAGGATATGAGCCAGAACAAATATATGAGTCTGCTCCAAACTGGCCCCGGGCTGTAACATTATGAAGACGTTACACAACAACATTCAGTGTTCAAAGTGTGTGTGCGTGTGTGTGTGTGTGTTTGTACCTGGCTGGCGAGGTTGAGGATGAAGGTCCAGTCCTCCTGCCACTGTTCCTCTCTAAGTGAAAAGTGAAGGCCAAAACTCTGAGAATACCAGGATTCCCACTCCTTCCAGCGTGTGTAAAACCTGCACACACACACACACACACACGCACACACACACACGCACACACACACACACATTAAATAATCCATCTTTACAGGATGCATATTTGATCCAGCCAGAGCGGTGTGTGTGTGTGTGTGTGTGTCTGACCAGTGAGAGCAGTCGTGTAAGCTGTCGTGTAGTGTCTTCCTCAGCACAGAGTCTTTATCATAGATGCCCCACGTGGCCTGCAGCACCGAGTCCAGCAGACAGTCTCCAGCGGTGCGGTTCCACAACGCATACAGACGACTGTCTAGACGAGAACCCAGCTCCAGAGACCAGTTGATGACCGCTGACTCCTCCTCCAGCTCTAAACACAC
>NC_079446.1:48497754-48562754 GCF_903798145.1 Danio aesculapii | reverse complement strand
CCTCGACTTAGTCCCTTATTCATCAGGGGGGCGCCACAGCGGAATGAACCGCCAACTATTCAAGCATATGTTTTACGCAGCGGATGCCCTTCCAGCTGCAACCCAGTACTGGGAAACACCCATCTACACTCACACACATACAAATGGCCAATTTAGTTAATCAATTCCCCTATAGCGCATGTGTTTGAACTGTGGGGGAAACCGGAGCACCCGGAGGAAACCCACACCAACACGGGGAGAACATGCAAACTCCATCCTATTTGACCCAGTCAGGACTTGAACCAGCAACCTTCTTGCTGTGAGGGAACAGTGCTAACCACTGAGCCACCCTCAGATTAAAAATGAACTGCCTATTAAGTCTTCCAGTATTTGGTTCTGTGATGTACATAACTGAATACACAGTCTGATGCATATTAACAGCACATTATATATTACAGCACATTTAAATAATGAATAATTAGTCACTGTATTTTGAAGTGCCCATAATAACAATATCATACATGTTTAATATCACAATATTACTGAACATCAACACATGTTTAGCGGGGACACGAGGAGAAATGATCAGCTGTCTGAAGATCCGCACATGCCAGACTGAGCAGAACACGACACACACAGCAGCAGAAAGGTCACCGTTACTCACGTGTGCGTGTTTACGTGTTGCCTACAGCCGAGATATTTATAAATGTCTTCAGCATTTCAGTGTTTACAGCAGTTAGAATGATTCAAACACTCAGTCCTCTCATTACTAATACTCAATAGTTGTTATTTCCAACTTATTTACACTTATTGTAACACATAATACACATTATGAATAATTTAACAATGATGAATAATAAATAATGCTATCCTGAAGCTCACACTGTACATTATGGCATTTAGAAAAGACCAACGTCACAGATTTGATTCACAGGAAATGCATGAACTGATTAAATGCAATGCAAGTGCCTGGTAGTATACTTTTACATACAGTGTGTTCCAGTCTGATGAATGTTTATGCTGATAAACAAGCGTGTATTTATACACCTACAGGCCTGTGTTATTTTTACAAATGAAACATAATGTTTATTATAATTATTATCCCATAGCATACTTTAACAAATCACATGGTATCATTTAAAACAGCTGCTACTCTGTTAACTATATATACTTTATATGAAATAAATAGAATTACACATAGTATTTTTGATATTAATTTGACTGATATATTATTATTCATCTTACACCTTCTGCATGCAGCAGAAAACAAATACGTGAATTAATTTTTCAAATTAAACATCTATCTAAAATGCATTTAATTACATGCATTAAATAGTGTGCATTTAATAAACAACATGCATCTTTTGTAAAGTTGAATGATAATAGGGTGTATGCCGAAGCATGCTAATAGGACTTTTAATTTGCCAGTAACCTGGGTTAATCGTTTCCAGTGAACTGTATGCCAATGCAAAATCAGCGCATTTAAGGTCTGTTTTCTTTAAAAATCTGTGATCTCCACTGGCTGAGTGATATCAGATATAAAGGGGGTCTCAGATTGTACAAGAAGCTCTGCATTAAATTACATTTCCCTCACCATGTCTTTATAATATGAGCATTTATTTTACCCCATTATATTCAATGGAGCTTGTGTGCTAGCCTGCCGATTCTGACGGGTGAGTAAACGGCTTTTTGACTCGTTTTACGCTTGAAAAACTAAATGAATGCCGAAGTCTGTTTAACTGATTGTATTTTAATTACATTACAACATCCATGCTGTAAAAGGAGCCGTATAAAATGGATAAAACTCACGATAACAGGTCAATGGAAGTTTATCACTATGGGAAACACACTAGGCTTATACCCTATTGTGAATAAACTTGAATTGAATTTATTTTATGTTTTAATTTCTATTTATGCGTATAAAATTTTCATCAAGGGGCTGCACGGTCGCCTCACAGCAAGAAGGTCGCTGGTTTGAGCCTCGGCTCGGTCAGTTGGCGTTTCTGTGTGGAGTTTGCATGTTCTCCCCGTGTTGGCGTGGGTTTCCTCCGGGTGCTCCGGTTTCCCCTACAGTCCAAACGCATGTGGTATAGGTGAATTGGGTAAGCTAGATTGTCCATAGTGTATGAGCGTGAATGAGTGTGTATGGGTGTTTCCCAGTGATGGGTTGCAGCTGGAAGGGCATCCGCTGCATAAAACATATGCTGGATTAATTGGTGGTTCACTCCGCTGTGGTGACTCTAGATTAATAAAGGGACTAAAAAGAGAATGAATGAATGAATTTTCATTAATTTTCTGCATGTCTCTCATCTCCTGTACATGTATTATTTTGGCCTCATATCAGCATGAGCCAATAAACATTCTATATCGGTCAAACACTACTTCTGACACAAGCATTAGCGAAATGCATAAACACAAATATAACTGGACAGCTGTCTTACAGTACACCTGTCAGCACACTTCTGTCCTGTGTTTTCACCATGAGACACACACCTGACATCTAACAGTGCCATATTTTGTTATACAAAGCGACCTCTGGCTTTGCTCCTTCTTATCTGCTCTCACTTCTGCAGATTTATGTGCCCTCCAGAAACTTGCGTTCTGTGAATGAACGTCGCCTCGTGGTTCCATCCCTAAGAGCAGGGGTGTCCAAACTCGGTCCTGGAGGGCCGGTGTCCTGCAGATTTTAGCTCCAACTTGCCTCAACACACCTGCACGGATGTTTCTAGAAAGCCTAGTAAGTGCTTGATTAGCTAGCCCAGGTGTGTCTGATTGGGGTTGGAACTAAACTTTGCAGGACACCGGCCCTCCAGGACCGAGCTTGGACATGCCTGCCTAAGAGAGAAGAAATCACTTTCCCGAACTCTCACATTCAATCTGCCCAGTTGGTGGAATGAACTCCCTAACTACATCAGAACAGCAGAGTCACTTGCTGTCTTCAAGATACGACTAAAAACGCAACTGTTTAGTCTCCACTTTCCTTCCTAATCTGCAACTGCCTCTCTGGCTATACCACTAACTGTACTCTCTCTCTCAAAATAAACACATTACTAATGCTTTGCTTCTTAGACTTTACACACCTGAAACTTGCCTATAGCACTTCTCTGCTGCTCTTATAGTTGTGTAAATTGCTTCCTTGTCCTCATTTGTAAGTCGCTTTCGATAAAAGCGTCTGCTAAATGACTAAATGTTTTAAATATACACTAAATATAGACTAAATATACATTGCATACAATGACTGCAATTTCTCCAGATGACCTGAATATCTCTATTTGTAAAGAATTGCTCGTTTTAGATTGATTGGGATGATTCTGCATAAAATCTAATGAACAAATTACCATAGATAAATTAGGGCTGTTGATAATGGGAAAAATCATAATCCCGCTTATTTTGGTCATAATTGTAATAACGATTATTCAAAACGATTATCAGTTAAAGTCAAAATTATTCGCCCTCCTGTGATTTTTTTTTTTTTTATAATTATTTTTTTGGGGGTTTTCACCTTTATTTAAGAAGACAGTAGAGAGTTTTGACAGGAAAGCATGGGGAGCAGAGAGAGGGGAAGGATCGACATAGGACCACAAGGCGGAATCAAACTCGGGTCGCCGTGAGCACTTGAGTGCATGTGTCGACTCACTAACCACTACACCACTGGCGCCGACTGTGATTTTTTTTTTAAAATAAATATTTCCCAAATGATGTTTGAACTGAGGAATTTCTCACAGTATTTCCTATAATATTTTTTCTTCTGGAGAAAGTCTTATTTGTTTTATTTGGGCTAGAATAAAAGCAGTTTTTAATATTTTGAAACCTATTTTAAGCTCAATATTATTAGCCCCTTTAAGCAATATATATGTTTGATTGTCTGCAGAAGAAACTACTGCCATACAATGACTTGCCCATTTACCCTAATTAAGCCTTTGAATGTCACTTTATTTGAATACTAGTATCTAGAAGAATATATAAAAGAAATCAGTTATTAGAAGTGAGTTATTAAATCTATTATGATTAGAAATGGGTTGAAAAAAAATCTTTCCGTTAAACAGAAATTGGGAGGAAAAGGGTCGCTAATAATCCAGGAGGGCTAATAATTCTGACTTCAACAGTGTATATATATATATATATATATATATATATATATATATATATATATATATATATATATATATATATATATATATATATATACACACACACACACACACACACACACACACACACACACACACACACACACACACACACACACACACACACACACACACACACACACACACACACACACACACACACACACATATATCCATATATATACATATATACACTATACACCTACAGATATTTTCCTCCCTGTAAATATGAAAAGGGAACTAAATACAATAGAACAAATATATGAAACAAACTGTGCTTTAAGCATCTTCACTGTAAGAAAAAAAAGTCCTTCAGTCAAGAGCAGTGAGAGATTTTCTCCATTTGTTGATTGATTAATGATAAAAACAGTCGGCAGCAGGAATATTGCGCGCTGTCACTTTAAGAGCAGTACGGCTCTGATTTATGGTTTCTCTTTCACATGTCTTTTAATTCTCAACTCACTTGTTTATTACATAATAAAGGGGTTAATATGAATAATCACTAAACACTGCGTTTTAACACAAATGTGCATGTATTTGACCATTAAAGCACGCACATTAAGATTCACTTTAGATGTGTGTGCTCTGCTCGTCTCTGACACTGAGCATACACACACACACACACACACACACAACAGCATGCAAATCTCTTTCGTGCTTTTAAAAACATGAATGATGGGAATGTACATGATGCGAGTCCCGTGCTGCAAACGTTTCATTACAGCACATGCTTTTAATCATTTCCATGAGAAACTGAACTTTTCAGAGCAACAAATGTGCACAGCTGGAAATGGGGCGGTATATGATGCAACAATCGTTTATCTCCATTAATTATTTTTCATAATCATTAGAAGCCAAAATCGAAACTGAATATTCGATTAATTGCACAGCCCTGAGATAAATACAATAAAGAGAAATATACTAATGAAATAAACAGTTTTTTTATGTTTTCCGAGTATTCAGTAACATAAGTATTCAGGCACAGTAACTGAACAATAAAAATACAACTGAATCATTACTAAAGTTTACAACAAGTACAATTCCTCATTTCTGAAAGCTTTTAAAATCCTCGTACAGCCTCAAAAACACATCCACATGATACAAATTCATATCCTAATGCAAACGCATATCCTATAATGTGACTGGTGCGGTGTGATATCAATGCTGAAATGACATATAGTGCAGCCCTAATACACACGTTTGTCCCGCCAGTGGTGATTTACACACAGAGCAGTGTGAATGTCAAGAGTCCAGCACAAGAAGCAGAGCAAAATAACACTGAAGCTCCGCATGAGATCAGTGCATGGAAACACAGCGGGATCCCACAATGCAACACTGCTTAAAAACAATGAACAGTTCATCTGTCAAAGATGATCTCATGAGGAATAGCGTCACTCTCGTCTCTCCTAAACAACCACACCACACACAAATACTACATTAAGCAGACTTTGAGCATCCATCATTACATACAGACACTAATTGTTGTGTCACCATATGTGGCAACTTTAAAAAAAAACACTATTCAACATGTTGTGTGGGTGGCTCAGTGGTTAGCACTGTGGCCTTACACCAGGAAGGTCGCTGGTTCGAGTCCCGGCTTGGTCAGTTGGCGTTAATGTGTGGAGTTTGCATGTTCTCCCAGTGTTGGCGTGGGTTTCCTCCGGTTTCCCCCACAGTCCAAGCACATGCACTATAGGTGAATTGGATGAACTAAATTGGCCATGTGAGTGTGTGAGTGAGTGTGTATGGATGTTTCCCAGTACTGGGTTGCAGCTGGAAGAGCATCCGCTGTGTTTAAACATATGCTGGATAAGTTGGTAGTTCATTCCGCTGTGGCGACCCCTGATTAATAAAGGGACCAAGCCGAAGGAAAATGAATGAATAAATGAAATTGTTGAGTGTATTGCCTCTTCTTGTTGAATGCCTCCTCAGTTGCAAGTTGCTGTGGACAAATGGTTTAAAGTCCACTTGAACCAGAAGTTGCAACCGTTTTTGTTTTCGTATTGTGACACAGTTCTTAGAAAAGCGGAATATTAAATAAGAAAAAAGTGGGCGTGGTTTGTTTTTTTACTGCGAGCTGATTGGATGTAGTGAAGTAAGAGTTACATTCAGAAAGCTTTGGGGGGAGTTACAGCCTAAACAGACTCCTCCTAGGGTTCGTTCTTCGTGCGTCGCTTAAATGATCTAAGATGTTTTGGCAGATCCTGGATCTCTTAATCTTGATATCTGATCTCTGGCTAATTTGGTTCTTCAAACAAGTTTGCGAATCAGATTAAAATGTCTGGACAAATTGGTCTGAGATTGCTGTGTGTGTCATTACAGATCTATCGATTCTCGAAATCGTGATCAGCAATGCAACGATTGGCTGACGGCACAGCAGCAGTGTAATGACATCATCTGATTAATATTCAATCATCCATGTAAGAAAAATTATATAAAATTCGTAGTAAACGCTTTGGTATGATAATAGATATGCACAAAAAAAGTTTATATTTACAGATTTATAATTTATAATAATAACTTTGCACATTTGTTGTGGGCTGCAGGCTTTACACTTTCATGTGTCGAGATTATTTAGCAATTTATTAAGTTTTACAATTTTGATTGGAATTTCTTTTACTGTAGTTTTTTAATTTCTTAATCTGCGTAAGGAATTAAAATAAATTTGCATCAAAAAAGCATTTTGATATTTTAAAGGCGGCTGCAACTTTTGCAAAGCATCAAATCACCGACATATTAGCCGTCAAAACATGTGCATCACTGCATAAACTATTATTCCTTTATAAAAAACAAACGTGCATGTCTATTATCATACAGAAACTGTACTAAAGCTGGATCAGTACCTTAAAATAGTACACGTTTGCATCTAAAAAATCCATATTTATAAATGTTCTCTTTGATCCCCTTGGGGAGAACCCCCCATTTTTGTACTTTTCTTTCGGAGTGCAGATTGCATGTTTTGTTTATATATACTTTTAAACGTATATGTATATAAACATAAATATTATTAATTATTTAATATTAAATAGGCGATGCCGAGGCGCAGTAGGTAGAGCTGTCGCCTCACAGCAAGAAGGTCGCTGGTTTGAGGGTCAGTTGGCGTTTCTGTGTTGAGTTTGCATGTTCTCTCTGCATTCGCATGGGTTTCCTCCGGGTGCTCCGGTTTCCCCCACAGTCCAAAGACATGTGGTATAGGTGAATTGGGTAGGCTAAATTGTAAGTAGTGTATGACTGTGAATGAGTGTGTATGGATGTTTCCCAGAGATGGGTTGTGGCTGGAAGGGCATCCGCTGTGTAAAACATATGCTGGATAAGTTGGCGGTTCATTCCATTGTGGCGACCCCAGATTAATAAGAGAGAGAGTTTTAAGTTTGTTGCCATTTCAGCTTCTATGGCTATGTCATGGCAAAAAATAAAAATAGATCAATTTTAGCATGTTTTATAAATACTAATTTTCTATAATTATAAAAATATTCTAACAATTAAAAGTCATCAACAGCAATAAATAATATACAAGGAAAAATACATAAATAATAATGATAATATATACGATAAAAATCTAAAATAGTTTAAGGTTTCCTTTTGATAAAAATTGTACAATTTTAGACGGATTCACATTAACAATATTCCATTTAAAGTCTCTCCAGATATAAATTGTTGTCTGATAACATTAAAAATGGGGCACTCCACAAGAATATGTTTAACAGTTTGGTTTCTGTTGCAATATTGACATTCTGGTGGTTGTTCTCCTTTCAGTAAATGTTCATGTGTTAGTCTTGTGTGTCCAATGCGGCCCCTAGGATTAATAAAGGGACTAAGCCGAAAAGACAATGAATGAATGAATAATATTAAATAATATTAATTATTATAAATTATAAATGTGTCTATATAAACTTTTTATTACACCCCCCACACTCCTCTAACTTATACTCCTCACAATCACTGCACTATTTAACATCTGCACATTTAAAGTTGGCACATATTCACTGCACTGATTCATTTATTTGAACTGGACATACCCACTGCACATGGACATTTGTAATTATGTTTATCTATCTGCACACTTCTGCTATTAATAGTATCCTGTACATATATTCATTTATTGTAAATCTGTTCATAGCTAATACACCTGTATATAATGTTCATAGTACATCCATCTGTAAATATCACCATAGTTTTTCTATAACTGCACTTTATAACTTATACCTGTATCCTGCACTTGCTGCTATTGCACTGCTGGTTAGACCTAAACTGCATTTCGTTGCCTCAAACTTGTACATGTGTAATGACAATAAAGTTGAATCTAATCTAATCTTATTATTTTACCAAGTGTATATAATCTATACATTACTACTGTAAGAAAATCTCAGCATTTGGTGCATACTTTCACTATCACTATTGCTTGAAATGACCCGATCTAAATCTGTTTACATGAAATAAGCTGCTGCTCCCGAGCAGGTTTGAGCTACCAGACTTGTTGCTATGACAACAACTCTCGGATCAGTTTTGAAGAACGAAATGATCCTGGATCTTGTCAAATCGTCAATAACCAAATCCAGCTAATTGAGTAATCCACGTAGGAAGAACGGAGTACAGCTCACATTTCAGATTATTATTATCATAGCTCTGTCGAAACTGGAGGGGTGTGGTTAAGTATGTTAGGCACACCCAATACCTCAAACAGACCTAATCTGAGAATTTAACTCAGAACAAGCAGGAAGTGCATTTTCAAATGTTATTTTTAGATTACAAGAGCAAACCATTTTATTTTTCCTAATGACATGCACAGATGAATTGTTCACATCATAACAAGCAACGTGAGCTAATCAAATCAATATGGTTGGTTTTGATTTCATGTGTACTTTAAGGAGACACTCACCGGCACATGCGTTGAGAAACAGCCAGTCTGTTTTCCTCATGCGGTTCTTGATCTGCTTGATCTTCTTGAAGTCCATCTCCTCGGGGCGGCTGTGAGCTCCGGCCGCCAGCTCAATCTGCAGCTCAGCCTCGCGTCTGGAGGACGGTGGCGAGTGTTTCTGCGCCGCTGCACACACACCTCGTCCTCGCCCAGGTGAAGGCTCCTCAGGCTCGGGTGGCAGAAAGGTGTCGTTGGGTCTGGGATGATCACACACCACACAGCGGAACGATTTGAGGCCGTTCTCATAAGTGCAGGCCGAGCAGGTCCAGCACTGCACCCGCGTGTTCAGCCGGTTACGGTCGTTATATTCCTCACAGGGATCCACCGCTGGAGCAGATGCAGGTCTTCGGATGGTGCTGGAGGTTTGTGGGGTGTCTGTAGGGCTGGAGACGCGCTGGCGGAGGCTGCGGCACTGGGTACAGCGCACGGCTCGGGGCCAGTTCAGGTAGGTGCACACCTGTTGGTTTTGTTTGTTTAGTTATTTATTCCCACATCAGCAACTTATGGCTATTTCATGATAAGATCAATAGACCCTTTTCACAAGACGTGATGATGCGTTTAAAGGTATACGTCACCCTAAGATGAAAATTCATCATCATTTACTCTCCTTCACTCATTTCAAACCTTTATAAGCAGAGCTTGACATTAACACCCTCCAAATGCGGGTAGATTTCAGCTTTGGTTGGTCAGACAGTCACTCCCACAAGCCACTTTGGCTGGTTGAAAATAATTTTTAAATGTAGTATTCTTAAAAGCAGGGTTCGACTATAAGGATGACCCAATATGCGTGCAAATGTGATCTTAAAATAAAAAAGAAGCACGACTTACAAAAATAACTGTGTTCGTGCGAGCAAAAGACAGCAGATGAATACTGAATGAGAGGATGATCACTCGTGCTAACAGCTGAGGTGATGCGCGCGACTGTTTAAAACGCGTGCGTGCTCCTGTTTCCTTGCGTGAAGCAACCGTGCCTGAAACGCAACTGTGATTGGTTCTCTTTCAAATATACCAGACGAAAAGTTATGCTCATGCACCCACAGTCCTGCTGCTTTCAAGAGCTCCAAATTTGACTTTTTCTAAGCAGCACCGGTTGCTTTCGCTTTGAACAGATTATTAATTGGCGTTAACAGTGTGTGTGTGATCATCCTTTCATTATCACACACGGTATGTTTTTCACCTGCTTTCTTTTGCTTTTGTTAATGTGGTTTAATTATCTTTTTTTTACATTAACATTGCTTTAATATGAGATTAACTCTCCATTTTTGTGTAGTTAACTGGTGATTTGAGAGACCTTTAGCGAGGACAGATTACTGTGCATATTATTGATACAGGGTGATGAAGTGGCAGAGTAGGTAGGGCTGTCGCCTCACAGTTCGAGCCTTGGGTGGGTCAGTTGGCGTTTCTGTGTGGAGTTAGCATGTTCTCCCTGCGTTCGCGTGGGTTTTCTCTGGGTGCTCCGGTTTCCCCCAGTCCAAACACGAGGTACAGGTGAATTGGTAAGGCTAAATTGTCCGTAGTGTATAAGTGTGAGTGTGTATGGATGTTTCCCCGAGATGGGTTGCGGCTGGAAGGGCATCCGCTGTGTAAAACATGTGCTGGATAAGTTGGCGGTTCATTCTGCTGTGGCGATCCCAGATTAATAAAGGGACTAAGCCGAAAAGAAAATGAATGAATGAATTTTTGATACATGACAATAGTTATTTTTAAAAGTCAATTGTTTTTCTTTGTTTAAGAAATGTTTTGTTAAGTAAAAAGTATAGTACACAGCTATATTTAGCTTGTTATGACACATTTAAAATTTGTGGCTAAGAAATAATTGTTGTTTGATGTGGTCAGAGATAAATTTGGTAAATCCTTAATTTTGAGTTCTGAAAAGTCATGTCAACTAAACACTAAAATCGCAATATAACATTATGAAACCATGAACCATTTGCTCATCCACGACACACAAAAAGTGAAATTAATGAGGTGGACATAATACAAAATCTAAATCAAGTATTTAGCATGTCAAAGTCATTTTATGCATATAAAAATAATTTCCCAACAACAAAATTGTGGCTTGTGAAAATGCAGAGTGGCTAGTAACGTTGGAAAACTACTACTAGCCACTGTGGCTGGTGATCAAAAAAGTCAATGTCAAGCCCTGTATATGAGTTAACACAAAAGCATCGATTGACTTCTATAGTATTTCTTTTTCCTACTATGGAAGTCAATGGTTAAAGGTTTTCAGCTTTCTTCAAAGTATCTTCTTTTGTGTTTAACAGAAGAAAGAAACTCATAAAGGATTGAAACACCTTGAGGGTTTGTAAACTATGAGTAAATTTTCATTTTTGGATGAACTGTCAGTTTTTAATGGGCATCATTATCTTATCTAGTTTTTAATATCTTGATTTTTTGTTAAATGTGTGTGCATTTATAAAGCTATATTTTGTGTTATATTATCTTTGCATCAAATTATAGAAAAAAAGTATAACCACTTATTACAAAGTTTTTGTAATGCAGTGTCTATAGGAACGGGACAGCAACTTTGACATTGTTCTCTCTTCTGGCTGCCGTTTTCAGTCTTACACATATTTTTTTCCTTTTTCTGAAAGTCTCGATAACACTATCATTAAGTTTTTCTTTCATTAAGCAACTAGGAATACAAATAAATTATTGGTGATACTCTCCTAATAACTTGTTTAACCAACTATGATAACTTCCCCAGCTGAGAAACCCAGAAATGTGAAAAGGATCTATACCAAGGGCCACCAATCTCAGTCCTGGAGGTCCGGTGTCCCTGCAGAGTTTAGCTCCAGCTTGCCTCAACACACCTGCTTGGATGTTTCAAGTATACCTAGAAACACCTAGATTAGTTTTAGGGGTGGGTGATATGACCTAAAATTAATATCACGGTATTTTTCATCTTTTGAACGGTGACGGTATAATATCATGGTATTACTTTCAATAGCAAAATAATATACATCTCAAGGAAGAACAGACACAAGAAAGTCTCACTTCTATCACTCTTTAAAAGTTTTGGTTTGGGTCATTGTAAATGCTCAGTCTCGTTATGAGCTGATCTTCATTTCTCTGTGTTGGTGGAATAAAGCAGGCGAGTCAGCCGCACCAATTTATGAGCAGACAGAGCAGGATTCTCATGATGACCACCAGCGCAATTCCGCTCTTTGTTATGAGCCGTAGTTTCAGTGTAAACTTAGTAAAGGTGAGTTTCTTTGGCGATGATGTGTACAGTGTTAGATTTTATATTTAGCGGACATTTGCGCTGAACAAGCGGTGAATGCAACGCATCGAGATTCGGGCACCTTCTCCGAAAACACTCGATTGATCTCAGCTGGCGGATCAACATTTACCTCATGTCATGATCGCTGTCATCTGCGCCATTATTATTATTATAACTTTAAGGGAGGTTTGCAAACCTGTGCACTTTTCACTCTTCAGCCGTTTGCATTTCCTGCAGTAACAAAAGCTCCCTGTTATCTGACAGCGGGAAGCGTTGAGTGACTGACAGCTAATATGAACCAATACAGCGGCAGGGTAGAGCGATTCAGCAAGTTTTTAGAGAAAATCAAATCAGATTGCACTACAACCATCATATTCAGACACACAAATGCTCCCAAATATATTATGAGGGCGCATAGATTACATTTCGGGCGCTCATGCGACCACAATGGTTGCAATTTCGAGCCCTGTAGTATAAGGACATGTATTCAGACCACAACTGAACGTTTGAAGAAAATTTAATGCCTTATTATTTACAATTAGCTATTATTGATGTAAATGCAGCCGTTCAAGGCGCATAATTGATTTATTACGGTATTGACGGTATTAGAAAATCCATGTCGTGGCGCAATGTCACACCGGTGATGACTATGACACCGGTGTACCACCCACCCCTAATTAGCTTGCTCATGAGTGTTTGATTAAGGTTAGAGCTAAACTCTGCAAGACACCAGCCCTATTGACCTTATTCATTTTTGCGATTGTTTTAGAACTTTCGATTCAGCTGTCTATGGGAGAAATGACTAGGAATAATAAACGGCAGAAAACGGTCACACTACTTACTCTACAAACAAGTGTTTGCATGACAATACAGAAAAAGTAGAATAATATAATAAGAAAATATCAGTTTGCAACATCGAGCAGCAAAACGAGCTGTTTTTAACGTCTAAAAATGAATGGAAGTGAATGAGACCGGAAGTCTCAAGCCAAAATGATTCAAATGGCTGCGCCCGCTCGTACGCGGAGAATAAGGTGAATAGGAGCTAGTTTGATGACCCCTGGTCTATACAGAAAACTTAAACATAATTCACACTGCCAAAAGCAGCAAAAAGTGGCAAAAAGCGTCAAAGCAGCCAGACGTCATTCATTTTCAATGGGAGCTGTCTGAGATCTCCGGCAAGCAGCGGGGCGGCGTGCCGGTGTGGGCATCGAGGAGAGTTGAAATCAAGTCAACTCTATGATAATGAGCTTTAATGCCTTTTGGTGGCAAGTTATGAGAATGCAGACGTCCACAGCTGGAGCGGATTCCAGAAAACACAGTCCTTTGCTTCCGACCACATCAGTGAATTAATTCCCAAGCCAAAAAGAAGGAGAGTTTGATTATTCCTGTAGCCGAAGCAAAGCCACACCACACCACACGCAACAACTTGATCTTCAATAGTCAACTGAATTATTCTATATACAACATTTTCCCACTAGAAAGCTAGTTTTCTGCAGGAATGTAAGAAATTTGCTGATATGCTGCAACAGCCCCATTAAATACAAGATCAATTTAACGAACTTTGACGCTCTCGCCATCAATAGTGTGAACACACAGTAATTCAATAAGAGACGATACAAAATAAATAAATATTATAAGTTACAAAAATGTACACTAAAACATCACATATGATTTTTTTTGCTTAATAACTTGGGTGCAGACCTGACACGACCACTTCCCGCTGGGCTCCGAGGACTCAGCAGGACGGACGCGGGGTCGGGCGCTGGAGTCAGGGCAGATCAGCAGGCTGTCGCTGCGCTCTGCCTCCCACAGGTGACCTGCGCGCGGGCCGGTGCTGCTCGGGAAGGACTCCTCCGTTATGATGGTGCCACTGGGCCGCTGCGCTCGACACATGGTGCATTTAATAGCAGACGGCCAGTTCTCAAATGTGCAGTATTCACACGACCACTTCACACTCAAATCTGTCATGATGGATCAACACACACACACACACACACGCACACACACACACACACTCAACGACACACACTCACATCAGGGTCACACATCAAGATGGAGAATCTGCAAACACAAAACAGAAGACACGTCAACTAGGGTTGCACAATATATCGCTAAATTACTGTTATAATAGTATATGCAATACATTTATTTTTTGCACTGGTAGTTTATTTAAATTTGACCAATCAGATGGGATTAGCCCTGCCTCCCTAGTAGCTGCTGTTCTGCTATTGGCTGAAGCGGCGCAAAGGTGAACCCAGAGCTGAAAACAAACACTAATAGCTGAAGGCAAGATGAGGGATAAATGACAACAGCCAATCAGAGTTAGAATATCTGCTGAGGTTCACTCATCCATAATGTTTTAAATACACACTTTTAAAATCTGAATTATAATTAATTCACTCAGAAAATGATCTTTAACTTTAATTTAAATAACATTAAATAAATAAATGATTTAAAAACATCGCTAATAAAAATTGAGTTTGTCTAGTGACATGTTATATCATACCAAGCATGCTTATCGCAATACTCTACAACAAATATTGCATGTTTTTCCAGTATTGTGCAGCAGTCACAAACCTCCTGATGTCTTTAATACACCAACAAAACAAGACTATTTATAATGGCAGTGATGTAACATGAGGATCAATAACAGCATTATTATAGCGAGTAACACGCTGCACTGATGGAATTAATATTGCTATTGGCACTCACATCTGACTGATCTGACAGTGTTATTGTTACTGCCACAATTAGCATTAATGTTAGGTTATTAATGACTGTATTAAAGGATTTATTCATTTACAGAGTAAAAAAAAAAAGATTATTTTTATACACAAAAGCTTAAATGGGATGCCAGTCTGTGATGCACACTTTTGTGGTTAAAATGTTATTAAGGAAATTAAGAAGATTACCAATTATTTCACTAAGTATTCCTCTTCTGGGATCATTTAGAGCTTTTTGAAGCTGCACTGAAACTAAAATTAGTAACTTTAAAAGCAAAGAGCACCACAGAAGTCAGCTATATGGAGACAAATCCTGAATGTTGGGGTTTTTTTTAATAAAGAGAGAAAGAAAGGAACATCTAGGATGACAAGAGGGTGAGTAAACTATCTATAAATGTCCTTTCTGGAAGTGAACAAACCATTAATGTTATCTCTGTCAAATATTATCTGTTATTAATCACAGTATTAGTGTTTTCTCATTGGTCGGACTGTACCAAAGACCATAGTTTTTACTACCTTAAAGTAACTAAAGTTATTACTGCAACTATCAATACTAATACCTATATAAAGTTATTAATAATGACAGTATTATTGCTATATCTTACTGTATTATCAGTATTATCTGCTGTTATTATTATTAATGACAGTATTAATGCTTTACCTTCACTTATTAATGACAGTATTAATGCTATATCTCACTGTATCATCAGTATTATCTGCTGTTATTATTATTAATGAAAGTATTAATGCTTTACCTTCACCTATTAATGACAGTATTAATGCTATATCTCACTGTATCATCAGTATTATCTGCTGTTATTATTATTAAAGACAGTATTAACGCTTTACCTTCACCTATTAATGACAGTATTAATGCTATATCTCACTGTATCATCAGTATTATCTGCTGTTATTATTATTAAAGACAGTATTAATGCTTTACCTTCACTTATTAATGACAGTATTAACGCTACATCTCACTGTATCATCAGTATTATCTGCTGTTATTATTATTAGACAGTATTAATGCTTTACCTTCACTTATTAATGACAGTATTTACGCTATATCTCACTGTATCATCAGTATTATCTGCTGTTATTATTATTAAAGACAGTATTAATGCTATATCTCACTGTATCATCAGTATTATCTGCTGTTATTATTATTAAAGACAGTATTAATGCTTTACCTTCACATATTAATGACAGTATTAACGCTATATCTCACTGTATCATCAGTATTATCTGCTGTTATTATCATTAGACAGTATTAATGCTTTACCACAAAATATTAATAAGAATATTAATGCAACATCTTACTGTATTGTCAGAATTAAAGTAATTAATGACATTATTAATGCTATATCTCACTGTTTTATCAGTATTATCTGTTGTTATTATTAAAGACAGTACTAATGCTACAACCCAAAATAATAATTAGAGTATTAATGCTAGCTACACCTTACTGTATTGTCAGTATTAGTCATCCATGACAGTATTAATGCTATATCTCACTGTATCATTAGTATTATCTGCTGTTATTATTATTAAAGACAGTATAAATGCTTTACCTTCACTTATTAATGACATTATTAATGCTATATCTCACTGTATCATTAGTATTATCTGCTGTTATTATTATTAAAGACAGTATTAATGCTTTACCTTCACTTATTAATGACATTATTAATGCTATATCTCACTGTATCATCAGTATTCTCTGCTGTTATTATCATTAAAGACAGTATTAATGCTATATCTCACTGTATCATTAGTATTATCTGCTGTTATCATTTTTAAAGACAGTATTAATGCTTTACCTTCACTTATTAATGACAGTATTAATGCTATATCTCACTGTATCATCAGTATTGTCTGCTGTTATTATTATTAAAGACAGTATTAATGCTTTACCTTCACTTATTAATGACAGTATTTACGCTATTTCTCACTGTATCATCAGTATTACCTGCTGTTATTATTATTAAAGATAGTATTAATGCTTTACCTTCACTTATTGACAGTATTAATGCTATATCTCACTGTATCATCAGTATTATCAGCTGTTATCATTATTAAAGACAGTATTAATGCTATACCACAAAATATTAATAGGTATTAATGCTACATCTAACTGTATTGTGTGCATTAAAGTTATTAATGATAGTAATACTGCCATATTTCACTGTATCATCATTATTATCTGTTGTTGTTGTTATTATTATTATTAGACTGTATTAATGCTATACCAAAAAATATTAATGAGAGTATTAAAGCTACACCTTGCTGTATGGACAGCATTAAAGTTATTAATGACAGTATTAATGCTACATCTCACTGTATTATCAGTATTATCTGTTATTATTAAAGACAGTACTAATACTACAACCCAAATGTTAATTAGAGTATTAATGCTAGCTACACCTTACTGTATTGTTAGTATTAAAGTTATTAATGATAGTATTAATATCTCACTTACAGTACTATTAGTATTATCTGTCATTATTACTATTAAAGACAGTATTATTCATATAAATCCACTTATTAATGAGAGTATTAACGCTACATCTTAACGCAAGTTATTCATGGCAGTATTATGTACAGCAATATCAGTATTATCTGTTGTTATTATTAAAGACAGTACTAAAACTACAACCCAAATGTTAATTAGAGTATTGATGCTAGCTACACCTTCCTGTATTGTTAGTATTAAAGTTATTAATGACAGTATTAATGCTATATCTCACTGTATTATCAGTAAAATGTGTCATTAATGGCGGTATTACTTTCTCTCAGCACTGACAGTGTTAATATTCACAGGCAGCCATATGTCACAGTACAGATGTTATTATTAATACCTCCAAGGATAGGCAGACAGTGTTAGTGTGTTTACTGACACTTAAATCTCACACCACAGACTCTACCGTGTGTATAAATATAACATGAACACTCCGACACACACACACATCAATGCTCAAACATGTAAATACTCACATCGCTCCTCATTAAAGACAACCCAGATCTCCTCAGCCTGTTTATACCGCTGTTACTCAACCGCCATTGCGTCGTTTGATCTCTGAGCTTTGTATAAGTCGCTGAATGATGTTTATAAGTCGACGAACACTGTTTTTAATCTCTGAACGGTGATTTAGATGCGGATTTAATGGCGGCGCTGACAAAATAAAAACGAGCAGCGTCTTGCGCAGCGTCACGAGCTCGTGATCAAATACAGCGCTGCTGATTGGATGGTTACAACCCATGTGGAAACAGACCTGAAGCAAACTGAGGCGTTTAGCTTTTTATTTATTTCGTGTATCATTCGTATTATTGGGCAATGTTTTTTATATTCTAATATTGTTGTTGTTGTTATTATCATCATTATTATTATTATTATTATTATTATTATTATTATATTATAGTTATTATTATATAACTATTATTATTTAATTTTGTATGTAAGGTTTAGGTTTTCAGCTTATAACTTAACTAGAAATGATAAAATTATCGTGATAATAAATGTCTATTAAATACAGCTGCTACAACATTTGTGTTACGGAAAAAAATGTTGCAATACAATGTATTTTATATCAATTCCAATTTTGTACACCTTTATCAAACACTTTAATGATTTACTTAGTTATTTGTTTCTTAGATACTGAATTATTTTTCTTTAGTCGCCCCTTACATACATACATTTTTTTATTTATTAGTATATTAATATTTTATTCACGTATAAAGATTTTGCATCTTTTATATAGTCATGAAGTTGTATGACATTCGTATCGACTTAAATCACATGATGTTACTGCGTTTTCTGTATAAATGTTACTTTAGTTAATATTAATAATAATTAATAATAATAATAATAATAATAATAATAATAAGGTCTTTAAGATACAACATATTTGAATTACAGAATTATAAAAATGTTTTAATGAAAGTTAATGTAATACCAGGAGAAAAGAAAAGACTGAAACACAATAATATTGAAATACCTTTAAAAGATTCCACGACTTTCCCATTGTGGGCTGGTAAACATGTATATGAGAGACTGTTAACTAATATAATTCCTTTTACAACTTATATTTTTCGTTTTACAAATGTCTCAAAACATCTAAACCTCGTTAAACTGATCCGAGATCAGGTAAAAACTGTGAAACCGGTGATTCGCCCCCCCAGTTGAGAGTCATCGAATTTTCAAAACGATTCAAACTGAATCACTGAATCACTGATTCAAAGCAAAAGATTCACTAAGGATTTGAAGATTCGTGAATCAATGATTCGAACACTACCGTCATAGATGTTTAGTTTTGTTCATGCAGTCTATGGGCTTTTTGATGCATGAATTTTCATGTAATTGTTATTAGCATTCAATAATTTTCCTTCAGCTTTATTCTATTAGGGGTCGCCACAACGGAATGAACCGCCAACCCATTACTGGGAAACACCCATGCACTCTCATTCACGCACACACACACTCATACACTACGGTTAATGTAGTTTATCCAGTTCCCTTAAAGCGCATGTGATTGGACTGTTGGAGAAACCGGAGCACCCAGAGGAAACCCACGCCAACACGCCCACGCGAACCAGCGACCTTCTTGCTGTGAGGCGACAGTGCTAACCACTGAGCCACCCTTGTAATTTACAAATGCGCAATTACAAAAGGATACAAAAACAGTCTATGGGTCCATAGCTTGTAATGTTTAACCTTTGTAAAAATCCCTGTGAAAAATGAACGGGAGAAATATATTTCTAATGACCTCTAAGCCTGGTGTGTGTTTATTTATTTCATTAATTTGAGAAATTAAACATACAATAGCCATGTTTCAACCTCCTCTAGTGTGTGTCTGTTCAGGTGTCCTCTGCTCCCAACGTTTGTTGTGCGTTTGGCTCTCCACTCCATCAGATGTGTGTGTCACCGGCCACTTTATTAGGTACACCTGTCCAACTGCTCATTAACGCACATTTCTAATCAGCCAATCACATGGCAGCAGCTCAATGCATTTAGGCATGTAGACATGGTCAAGACAATCAGCTGCAGTTCAAAGCGAGCATCAGAATGGGGAAGAAAGGGGATTTAAGAGACTTTGAACGTGGCATGGTTGTTGGTGCCAGACGGGCTGCTCTGAGTATTTCAGAAACTGCTGATCTACTGGGATTTTCACGCACAACCATCTCTAGGGTTTATAGAGAATGGTCTGAGTAAGAGGAAATATCCAGTGAGCGGCAGTTCTGTGGGCGCAAATGCCTTGTTGATGCCAGAGGTCAGAGGAGAATGGCCAGACTGGTTCCAGCTGATAGAAAGGCAACAGTAACTCAAATAAGCACTCGTTACAACCGAGGTCTGCAGAAGAGCATCTCTGAACACACAGCAGCAGAAGACCACACCGGGTGCCGCTCCTGTCAGCTAAGAACAGGAAACTGAGGCTACAATTCACACAGGCTCACCAAAACTGGACAATAGAAGATTGGAGAAACGTTGCCTGGTCTGATGAGTCTCCATTTCTGCTGCCACATTCGGATGCTCGGCTCAGAATTTGGCCTTAACAGCATGAAAGCATGGATCCATCCTGCCTTGTATCAACAGTTCAGGCTGGTGGTGGTGGTGTAATGGTGTGGGGGATATTTTCTTGGCACACTTTGGGTCCATTAGTACCAATTGAGCATCGTGTCAACACCACAGCCTACCTGAGTATTGTTGCTGACCATGTCCATCCCTTTATGAGCACAGTGTCTCCATCTTCTGATGGCTACTTCCAGCAGGATAACACACCATGTCATAAAGCGTGAATCATCTCAGACTGGTTTCTTGAACATGACAATGAGTTCACTGTACTCAAATGGCCTCAACAGTCACCAGTTCTCAATCCAATAGAGCACCTTTGGGATGTGGTGGAACGGGAGATTGGCATCATGGATGTGCAGCCGACAAATCTGCTGCAACTGCGTGATGCTATCATGTCAATATGGAGCAAAATCTCTGAGGAATATTTCCAGTATCTTGCTGAATCTATGCCACCAAAGATTTAGGCAGTTCTGAAGGCAAAAGGGGTTCAACCCGGCACTAGTAAGGTGTACCTTATAAAGTGGCCGGTGAGTGTATATCGTTTCAATAAAAAAAATATACATCATTCATTAAATGATCACAGTGTTTCAGCTGACTGAAAATAATTTATTAACAGAAATAAAACGTCATCTGATGTAAGCACACACACTTGATTCATTAAACATTCAATCAATGTTCATTAAACATCATTTAAACCCTCATAACGTTGATCAAACATTCATCAAACGTTCATTAAACATTGTACAGAAAACGCAAACAAACAAAGCGAATCCTCAATTCACAGTTCATCCTGAATCCTCCTTGATAAATGCTCTTCTCTTAATGCTTCGCGTCTACATTAGGAAATAAACAGCAGAATCAGGTTCAGTTTTGACCGAGTCTAGTTTTACAACATTACTGACTGCTGTTAAAGTGCTCATTACATCAAGTAAAACTCCCCTCTAATCAACTCCACACATCAAAATGTGAGACTTAAATATGTCTTTTAAACACGCACACAAGCAGCAGCTGCACAAATGAAGCTGCTCAATATTCACTCTGACGTGACCTGCATTATTCACCATCTGCATAAAAGAACCCGCAAACCTCATCAATTCTTCATGTAACCTCGTCAGAATGAAAACAGACCTTCATCCAGGACTGCTAAGTCCCAAATCGACTACTACGACGTCCTGATAGCATGCATTATTTTATTTGATTAAGTATATACTTTTGAGTTTGTAACAGAAAAGTGTGCAAGTGATTGTTCCTAGAAGGGATACAGCTGTGTACGGAAGTTAATGAGATTTATTTATATTATTTATTAAATTTGCCATTAATTAGCATTTTATAAACATCTACCCCTTTAAATATTAATTATTGTTATACAGTGTCACAAAAATTATGCTATAATAATGTATGTATCGGTGGCGCAGTGGTTAGCACTGTTGCCTCACAGCAGGAAGGTTGCTGGTTCGAGTCCCGGCTCGGCCAGTTGGCATTTCTGTGTGGTGTTTGCATGCTCTCCTCCGTGTTAGAGTGGGTTTCCTCCGGGTGCTCCGGTTTACCCCACAGTCAAAACACATGCACTATAGGTGAATTGAATACACTAAATTGGCCGTAGTGTATGAGTGTGTATGGGTGTTTCCCAGTACTGGGTTGTGGGTGAAAGGGCATCCGCTGTGTAAAACATATGCTAAAATAGTTGGCGGTTCATTCCGCTGAGGCGACCCCTGATAAATAAGGGATTAAGCTGAAGGAAAATTAATATATGAATAAATGATGCAAGTATCCACAGCTGTATCCCATTTAGACTTAATCTGTGCAAGCTTTGGGACATACTAGCTCCTCATTAATGAACTGTTCTGTTGCTTAGTTACGAGCTCTGTCAATCATCTGGTCACATCATCCACATCTTTTTCATATTCAATGTCCTAATGTATTACATTAGAGATGTAGGACAATCTCAAATTTGCATAATTATGCATTCAGAAGTTGTTGGAGATTAAATATAACGATAAAATAAATTAATTTTAGAAGATCAGATATCAATAATTAACAATCAATCAAACACCTTTACCAAAAGCTCTCTCCAATTAACCATCAGTCTTGAGTAATCGTCCATGTTTGTAGTTTTTCAACACTTTTGACCTGTGTTTGTAGTTCTAATCAAATTCAGAAGTTCAGAAGTTGTTGGAGATTAAATATAATATTCAAATAAATACATTTTAGAAGATCAGATATTATTAATTAAGAAATTAAACATCTTTACTAAAGACTCTCTTCACTTAACCATCAGTCTTTTGTAATCAGCCATGTTTGTAGTTTTTCAACACTTTTGACCTGTGTTTGTAGTTCTAATCAAATTCAGAAGTTCAGAAGTTGTTGGAGATTAAATATAATATTAAAATAAATAAATTTTAGAAGATCAGATATTATTAATTAAGAAATTAAACATCTTTACTAATCACTTAACCATCAGTCTTGTGGAATCAGCCATGTTTGTAGTTTTTCAACACTTTTGACCTGTGTTTGTAGTTCTAATCGAATACATGTCCAACATCAAATGTACTATAGTTAATATTAGCCTATAAGAGTGTGCACTTATAATAATAATCATCATAACTTTGGCATATTCTTATCACCATACTATAATTAGGGACACACTAATTACATTTTTGAATACTATTTAGGATGGATAGTATGTGAATTGGGACTCAGCACAGTACTTTGGAATCTCACGTTCAGCTAAGAATGACAGACAAACAGGACGAATGAGCTTCAGAAAGCGCTAGAAGTAGGATCAGTGTAACAGCGGCACTACGTGTGATAAAAGAAGCCTAACAGCAGCTGACATCTTCAGTCAGAGTCTTCAGAAGGAGAGGATTGTCCTGCTGATGATCTCCACGCACTCCCTGACCTCCGGCTCGCTGATGGTGAGGGGCGGGGCCAGTCTGATGATGTCACCGTGAGTGGGTTTGGCCAGCAGGCCGTTGTCGCGGAGACGCAGACACACCTGCCAGGCGTCATAGTCTGAACAGAAGATTATGGGATTATTATTTCTCACGCGCTCAGAAAGGGCTGAGCCGCACCTGTAAATACAGCTCGGATTATCAGCCCGCCTGCATGTTTAAAAACCACAAAGGTGTAAAATGAAATAGTTAAGTGAGAAATTATTCATTCATTCATCCATTCATTCATTCATCCATCCATCCATTCACCCATTCATTCATTCATTCATTCATCCATTCATTCACCCATTCATTCATTCACCCATTCATCCACCCATTCATTCATTCATTCATTGATCCATCCATTAATTCACCCATTCATCCATTCATTCACCCATTCATTCATTCACCCATTTATTCATTCATCCATCCATTCACCCATCCATCCATTCACCCATTCATTCATTCATCCATTCATTCACCCATTCATTCACCCATTCATTCATTCACCCATTCATTCATTCACCTATTCATTCATCCATCCATCCATTCATCCACCCATTCATTCATTCGTTCATCCATTCATTCATTCACCCATTCATTCATCCATTCACCTATTCATTCATTCATCCATTCATTCACCCATCCATTCATTCACCCATTCATTCATTCATTCATCCATTCATTCACCCATTCATTCATCCATTCACCCAATTATTCATTCATCCATTCACCCATTCATTCATTCATTCATTCATTCATTTGTTCACCCATTTATTCATCCATGTTGCTGTAATGCAGGGGTGCTCAACCCTGTTCCTGGAGATCGACCTTCCTGCAGATTTCAGTTGCAACCCATATCAAACACACCTGCCTGTAATTATCAAGTGCTGTTCAGGTCCAAATAGGGTATATGTCGAATGTCACGTGACCAAACCGGATCGCTGGGTAGAACACTTCCGCTCATCACCAGTTCAAATGTGCCATCGGTTTGTTATTGACAGTAGTGAGTAGTAAGTAGTGTTTTATACATTATATAATAGTGACTATGTGCAACTTTCGAGTTCTAGTCAACCTGGACAGAACACTTTTTCACTCTCCGCTAATATGGCATTGTTTTATACAAGAAGCCTCCAGGAACTACCAAAGTTAAGCATCACAGATGTCCACCGGATATGCTCAGTATCATATAAATGTCCGGCCACCAAATTGGACAAAGGATTTAAATTGTATGCTTCATCATACATAATGGATTATGAAGGTATGTAAGCTAGCGGAATTGAAATGCCACTCTGTTAACTAGCTAAAGCTATAACGTTGGTAAATAATATAATTTTTTCATTTAGATATAATATTTTAATCAATTACTACCAATTATCACCACAAAATCAGTCATTTTTATCAAAAAAATCCGTCTATCTATCTATCTATCTATCTATCTATCTATCTATCTATCTATCTATCTGTCTGTCTGTCTGTCTGTCTGTCTGTCTGTCTGTCTGTCTGTCTGTCTGTCTGTCTGTCTGTCTGTCTGTCTGTCTGTCTGTCTGTCTGTCTGTCTGTCTGTCTGTCTATCTATCTATCTATCTATCTATCTATCTATCTATCTGTCTGTCTGTCTGTCTGTCTGTCTGTCTGTTTATCTATCTATCTATCTATCTATCTATCTATCTATCTGTCTGTTTATTTCTCCGTCCGTCCGTCCATCCATCCATCCATCCATCTGTCCGTCTGTCTATCTATCTATCTGTCCGTCTATCTATCTATCTATCTATCTATCTATCTATCTATCTATCTATCTATCTATCTGTCTGTCTGTCTGTCTGTCTGTCTGTCTGTCTGTCTGTCTGTCTGTCTGTCTATCTATCCGTCTGTTTATCTATCTATCTATCTATCTATCTATCTATCTATCTATCTATCTATCTATCTATCTATCTATCTATCTATCTATCTATCTATCTATCTATCTATCTATCTATCTATCTATCTATCTATCTATCTGTCTGTCTGTCTGTCTATCTATCTGTCTGTTTATCTATCTATCTATCTATCTATCTATCTATCTATCTATCTATCTATCTATCTATCTATCTATCTATCTATCTATCTATCTATCTATCTATCTATCTATCTATCTATCTATCTATCTATCTGTCTGTTTATGTCTCCGTCCGTCCGTCCATCCATCCATCCATCCATCTGTCCGTCTGTCTATCTATCTATCTGTCCGTCTATCTATCTATCTATCTATCTATCTATCTATCTATCTATCTATCTATCTATCTATCTATCTATCTATCTATCTATCTATCTATCTATCTATCTATCTATCTATCTATCTATCTATCTATCTATACATACACTATGTTTTCACCCCCAGGCTTCCATTAATACGCATACGAATGCAGCAAACTGTAAACCCAAGCTTTTGCGGTAAGTTTCGCATTTCACTGCACTGTAAAGTTCAAGCTTGGTGAACTATGCTCTGCGAAATCACGTCATGTGATTGCACGAGATCAATCAGAGATCAAAATGACCTTTCTGTAGAGAAATTGAACATATAGAGCAATCGCTGACTTTATTGATGTATAATCGTCTTGTTTTATCCAGCCCCTTTTCGCATACGACAGCATTTCACATGCTCAAACTCTATAGTCATCGCAGCTTAAGAACGGTTTTGTGCTCTTGAGAGTGTTTATCACTGGCTGGTTTTGCTCTCACAGTGATGTTTTGAACTCAAATAAAGCCTGAACATCCCACACAACACTAGACGACTGACTGTAAATTCATTGTCTGCAGCCAGTATTTGCATATCAACACCAAAGAAATGTTATTTAGAGCAAAAACAATCACTCAGAGTGGAAAAAGTTGATCTGACTAAAATATTTCTACGGACACTAGCTGAAACTAGAGGAGCTAAACATTTGAAACTAGAGGAGCTGCACGGTTTTAACACGGATCCAAACCAAACTCACCTTCAAACAGTGACATTCAATAAAAAAAAGGTTTCAATGTACTAGAGCTATACCAGCATTCTACACTACTCTCCTGCCTGCCTGAATTGCTGGAATGTTCCACAGTTTTAACTATTATTTCTCAACTATATTAAGCTGCTTTGACACAATCTACATCTTAAAAGTGCTATAGAAACTAAGGTGACTTTAATAGAATTGAAATTCAGTGTTTGTGTGTGTGTGTGTGTGTGTGTGTGTGTGTGTGTTTTGGTGGTTTAGTGTTGCTCTGCTGCTGACCTTTAGTCTCTTTGATAATGATGGCGTTCAGAAGGCCTTTTCCTCGGACGCCGCTCACGATCTCTCGGGGCAGTTTGTTGAGTTCGGTTCTCAGGATCTGCCCCATACGCTCAGCATTCGCAGCCAGATTCTCCTCCTCCAGAACCTGAACACATCCACAGCACAGTGCTTTACACAACATACACACACACACACTTGTGTATCTTACTCCACACACACTCACACACATACAGCTATAATTATGGGGACTTTCCATAGCTGTAATGATGTTTCTGTACAGATTGCATTATCAGAATCAAGGCGCGTTTATTTCTATAGGGCAGGTGTGATGTGCTCTGATTTTCTGGTTCTGGTCAAAATCCTGGCAGCAGCGCTCGGGATGAGCTGCAACTGTCTGACTGTCTTCATGGGAAGGCCAGTGAGGAGTGCATTACAGTAATCCACTCTGCTGCTGATAAAAGCATCAACAAGTTTCTCTAAGTCTTCACTGGAAACAAAGCATCTAATTCCTGCAATGTTTTTGATATGATAGTATGCTGATTTAGTTACTGCTATGGTATGACTACTGAATCAGAAAGAGCTTTATTGCCACACTCTTTTTAACAGGAGCTTCCAGTACAGAGAGTACAAAACGTACAAACATTGCAACAAAGTACAAACATATTGCAGACATCAACAGAAAAAAAACATGAATGTTTCAGATTCTGTCCTCTTTCCACAACCCTACTCTAACCTCAACCTTCACACAAAACAATCTGCACTTTCAAATTCTCCAAATAATCCATTCTGTGTGATTTATGAGCTGTTTTTCTCATGGAGTCCAAAAAATTTATATATGTCTGCACAAGGTCAAAATTGACTGGTATTTTTATACTTGTGGGGACACTTTGGTCCCCATAACGTCAGAAATACAAGGCGCACACACACCTCTAGAGCAGCGATGGCGACACGGCAGGCCAGAGGGTTTCCTCCATATGTGGATCCGTGTTCTCCGGGTTTGATGGTCAGCATCACTTCATCATCACACAGAACTGCAGACACCTGATACACACACACGCACACACACACACATCTGCTGCGTAAAACATATGCTGGATAAGTTGGCGGTTCATTCAGCTGTGGCGACCCCAGATTAATAAAGGGACTAAGCCGAAAAGAAAATGAATGAATGAATAATATGTCAAAGTTAAGTAAGTTTTTCATTAAAACAAGTAAAGTAATCTTCCAATGGGGTGAGCAGAATAATCATGTTTTTGCTTTGAAATAAGATCAAGTTAAGTGAATTCGAGCTTAAATGTCATCACAATACACATGGACAGACAGAGGAACAAAATGTCATGTCGCGCAGGACACTGGTGCTACATAAATTAATCAGAAATACAAACACAACACTGGGCATAAGAGACATTTAAAAAAACCTACGCATAACTAATATATACTATAATACACTTAACTATACACGTAATACTCAACTATAGACATAAGACACTTAACTATACACATAAGACTCAACTATAGACATAAGACACTTACCTATACACATAAGACTCAACTATAGACATAAGACACTTAACTACACATAAGACTCAACTATAGACATAATACACTTAACTACACATAAGACTCAACTATAGACATAAGACACTTAACTATACACGTAAGACTCAACTATAGACATAAGACACTTAACTATACACATAAGACTCAACTATAGACATAATACACTTAACTACACATAAGACTCAACTATAGACATAAGACACTTAACCATACACATAAGACTCAACTATAGACATAAGACACTTAACTATACACATAAGACTCAACTATAGACATAAGACACTTAACTATACACATAAGACTCAACTATAGACATAAGACACTTAACTATACACATAAGACTCAACTATAGACATAAGACACTTAACTATACACATAAGACTCAACTATAGACATAAGACACTTAACTATACACATAAGACTCAACTATAGACATAAGACACTTAACTATACACATAAGACTCAACTATAGACATAAGACACTTAACTATACACATAAGACTCAACTATAGACTTAAGACACTTAACTATACACATAAGACTCAACTATAGACTTAAGACACTTAACTATACACATAAGACTCAACTATAGACATAAGACACTTAACTATACACATATAACTCAACTATAAACATAAGAGACTTAACTATACACATAAGACTCAACTATAGACATAAGACACTTAACTATACACATAAGACATGCTACACAGGTACTTTTACATGAGACTGAACAATGTTGTGCAGGATATTGTGCAAGAGAGGTATTATTTTGCTTACCCTATTGGTAGATTATTGACAGTTTTTGTTTGTGTGTGTGTGTGTGTGTGTGTGTGTGTGACTTACAGGATACACTCCTCCTGACAGAGCTTTACCCAGAATCACCAAATCAGGCCGCACAGCCTCATGGTCCACAGCCAGTCGGCGGCCGGTGCGACATAAACCCGTCTGAACCTCATCAGCAATGAACAGAACCTGCAGAGCAAACATCACACTGACATCAGCAAACAAACACCGAACAGCGAGTTCTGTCAGAACAACGAGTGTGTGTGTTTTGTAACATATCAGTTCTCCAAAATGTGTATAATAACATGAGTATGACAGTTATTAAAATCAGAAGGTGAATTATGAGGACAATGTGTGTGTGTCTGCTTTTTGTAACATATCAGGACTTCAAAAAATGTGTATAATGACATGGGTATGTCACAAGTATTTCAGGGAGATGGTGAATTCTGTGGTTGCTTATTATTGCTAAAAGGATTATAAATTATACAGAATAAGGGGTTTTCAGAATATAAAATTGCAGACAGTTTAGGTTGAGTTCAGAATTAAATATGTACCATTAGAAGCTGTTTATATTCACACACTGCTGCCACACAACTGTGTTTAAACCCCTTATAAAGTGATTTTTTGCATATTAGGTCCCCTTAAATGATTAATATTATCACTAATAATATTGATTACTATTAAAATAAGACTTATATTATTAGAAAGTAAAATTGCAAACATATTGGCTTGGGTTTAAGAATAGAGATGGGGAGTGCAATAGAAAATACAGCCTATGGAATGTCCCCACTATACACAAAAAGAAGTGTTTGTGTGTCTGTGAGAGTGAGAGAGACGTCGAGATTATTATAAATGAATCATTGTAAATATACTGATTATTAGGGGTGTGATGAGATGTCTACTTCACAAGATGAGACGAGAATGAGATGAGATTTTTACACTATTTTAAGAAATCCTCAATGATGAAATATATGAATAAAAATTAGTTTTTTTATTCAACTGAAAAAGGGTTACTGTTAAATGTTTGCTAGTAGCCTATGTGAATGGAAAATAATCTTTTTATATATATATTTAAATATTAGCAAAATATTTGCCAATATATGAATGGAAAATAGATTTTTATTTTTAACTAGAAAAAAAATAATAATCACAAAATAGTAGAAACAAATGCCACGTGCACCGCTGATAGATTAAATGGCGGATTAAACAGAACCTCTCGTGCTTAAAATGTGTAGATGTGGCAAACAGTTACCTGAAAATTCCCTCCCACAGACTTTACAGTGAATGCTTTAGTTATTTTCATAGCCACTGGAAGTCTTTTATCCACTCTTGGAAAAGTGTCGATGGTGGATTAACATTCACCACATGATCAGTGATCAGATGTGCCATTATTTGTAGCTTTAGGTGGTTTCTAAAACTAAATCGGTCAGTGTTGTTTTCATTCTCATCTTCAGCGCTTTACATTTTCAAGGTTGTAGCTCCTGTCATCTGAAGACAGAATGTGTTGACTGAGTGATTGACAGCTGATTTTAACCAATCCATTCACGTTCAGTTCTAGAGCAGTGGGCCAATAGGAAGAGTGCGAAGGCGGGGCAAGCAGGCTTTGTTGACTGCAGCAAGTTGACATGACAACAGCTTTAAACAGTTCCTGAGCGCACATTTTGCAGTGAAAACCGGTCACACGCAACAATTTTATACACACAAATGCTCCCAAATATATTTTGAGGTCGCATAGATAAAATTTCGGGTGACGGTCGCGATTTCAAGCCCTGCCTGCACTTCAATATTGCGACTAGAATAGGAATACTCCACGTCTTAATTCCATTTGTGTTTACGACGCTTATGACTTTCAGCATATCTGAAGTGCTATTCAAATGTGTGAGGCTGCAGTTGTAGCCTATGTTAGACGCAAATCCAATCATGCCTCCAATCTTCAATGCTAATTTCACCCTCACGCTCCTTCATAACATCACATCTCACGAGAAAACTTTTCACCTCGTCATGAGATCTTGTCACACCCCTACTGATTGTTATCATTTATTATTACCGTTTTATCTATAAATGTTGATTGCTAAATGTAGTTTATTCTAAAATATTATCATCATTTTTTTTTCATTAGTATATATTTTTTTATTGTATATTTTTTATTTTTATTTTTCAAAAGTTACAATACAGAACATCAAAACTAAGCAACAAACAAACTAAAGTAAAACACACACAGTATATAAAATAAAAGAAATAAGTCAAATAAAAATAAATAAATAAAAAGGGAGGAGATACAGTATAAACCAGTGGAAAAAAAACTATGTTGTCAAATCAAATTATGTGGTGCTGTTTTAATATAATTCAAAAATGGACTCCAAATCTTTTTAAATAATTCCCCCTTTCCTCTCAAAGAGTATGTGATCGTCTCCAATGGTATACAGTTGCAAACTTCTGAGATCAACAGTCCAATCGGTACATCACTGTCTGTTTTCCATTTCAAAGCAATGCATTTTTTAGCTATTGTCAGCAACATTTCTGTAAGTTTAATAGCATGATTATGCTGGAGATTAGAGTTTGTATAATTGCCCAATAAACATATCTCTGGATGCAATGGAAAATCAATTCCATGAATCTGTGATATGATATTGCACACTTGTACCCACAACACTTTCACTTTAGGGCACAGCCATGTAGAATGCTAACATGTACCTTCTTCTATACCCCATCTGAAGCAGAGGGGAGAAATGCTGTTCATTTGTATTTTTATTTAATTATTTTTATTTTATATTCTTTTTTACTGCTACCCCCTTTTACTGTGTTTACTCTGTTTTTTGTAAATATACGTGTATGTTCTTTGTAATGTAAACTTTATAAAAGCTTTGGCAATACATTCATAACATTCCTCATGCCAATAAAGCAATTATTAAACTGAATTGAATTGAGAGAAAGAGTGTGTGTGTATATGTGTGTGTGCTTACATTGTATTTGGTACAGAGTTCCCGGACTTTCTGCAGGTAACCGGCATCAGGAACGACGACACCCGCTTCACCCTGAATGGGCTCCACCATAAACGCAGCCACATGTGGATCCTGTAGTGCTTTCTGTATAAATCACACACACACACACACACACACACACACACACACACACGCACACACAGGAGAAAGCAGGTTGAATAACACAACAATCTTGTTATGACTAAAATAATAAATATTATTATTAGCTTTTATTATTTTTAGCTTCTTTAATAATAACTGCTTTACGTAATCATATTCCAACCATTTCTTCTCTAAATGATTAGTATTATTACTAAACAGACGCCTTAAAATAGGAAATACTGTAGAAGCACTAATAAAACATGCTTGCTTGTGTGTAAATGAACACAGCGGGTGGATATATTAAAGGATAAGCACAGATCAGATTTGATGCTAACAGTCACACCAAGGTATATAACAACTACAGTTTTATTACATATTAAATACCGCGGCTCTCAGCACCGCTAACACTCAGCACAGCTACCACGCCGACCAATCACAGAGCCTGCGCTGCACGTCATCGCAACATGTAGTTCTATATTTTGAGAGGTGCGCGTGAGCGTCAGCCATGACGAGGGCTATGCGACAGTGTAAAGGCTGCGCCAGAACATACACATGCGCTTGACACAGAAGTATACATCAGCCTTTAGTGTTTATAATCACTTCTCACATGTGTGTGTGTGTGTGTGTGTGCGCATGTGTATGATCTGTACCTCTAGTGCAGGAATGTCATTATACGGCACCAGCTCAAATCCAGGCATAAAGGGCCCAAAACCATCATAACTGCTGGGGTCCGTCGAGCTGGAAATAGCCGCCATCGTACGACCCCAGAAATTCCCCGCTGAAGAAGCAACACACATCACAGATGAGCAGAAACACAAACACAGAACGCACAAACACTCTTGACTTAAGCTTAAAGCTGAAACACACGCACACATACACTCACAACATCGTGCAAACACTTTTAAAGGGATAGTTCACCCAAAAATGAAAGATTGATTAATTTTCTCATCTTCAAATGCAAACCGGTGGTTCCAAAGTTTATATTTCTGTTGGACATAAAAGAAGATGTTTTGTAGAATGTTTTAAAAAGATAACAATTGACTTCCACTGTGAAAAAAGGACTATGGAAGTCAATGGTTACAGGTTTCCAACATTTTTCTAAATATCTTTTGTCCTCAGTTAAGGCTGTCACGATTATGACATTTGTCTGATTATGCTTTTATGTGATTAATTGTCTGACTTGATGCTTTGATGATTGGTTTTCTGTTTTGGGGCTCATCCAGAAATGCAATATATGGAAAAATATAAACATACTCTTTATGTATTAGTATATCCTCTATATAATAGTTAATATATTTACACTTATATGTGCATATTTGTAATTCTAATGACTGTAATTAATATAGTAACAGACATTTTTGCAATATTTTGAAATATGTTGAATGTACACTCACCGGCCACTTTCTAATTTCTAATAACATGGCAGCAGCTCAACGCATTTAGGCATGTAGACATGGTCAAGACGATCAGCTGCAGTTCAAAGCAAGCATCAGAATGGGGAAGAAAGGGGATTTAAGAGACTTTGTATGTGGCATGGTTGTTGGTGCCAGACGGGCTGCTCTGAGTATTTCAGAAACTGCTGATCTACTGGGATTTTCATGCACAACCATCTCTAGGGTTTACAGAGAATGGTCCGACAAAGAGGAAATATCCAGTGAGCGGCAGTTCTGTGGGCGCAAATGCCTTGTTGATGCCAGAGCTCAGAGGAGAATGGCCAGACTGGTTCCAGCTGATAGAAAGGCAACAGTAACAGTAACTGCAGAAGAGCATCTCTGAACACACAACACGTCCAACCTTGAGGCGGATGGGCTACAGCAGCAGAAGACCACACCGGGTGCCGCTCCTGTCAGCTAAGAACAGGAAACTGAGGCTACAATTCACACAGGCTCACCAAAACTGCACAATAGAAGATTGGAGAAACGTTGCCTGGTCTGATGAGTCTCCATTTCTGCTGCCACATTCGGATGGTCGGGTCAGAATTTGGTGTCAACAACATGAAAGCATGGATCCATCCTGCCTTGTATCAGCGGTTCAAGCTGGTGGTGGTGGTGTAATGGTGTGGGGGAGATTTTCTTGCCACACTTTGGGTCCATTAGTACCAATTGAGCATGGTGCCAACGTCACAGCCTACCAGAGTATTGTTGCTGACCATGTCCATCCCTTTATGAGCACAGTGTCTCCATCTTCTGATGGCTACTTCCAGCAGGATAACGCACCATGTCATAAAGCGTGAATCATCTCAGACTGGTTTCTTGAACATGACAATGCGACTGTGTGATGCTATCATGTCAATATGGAGCAAAATCTCTGAGGAATATTTCCGGTAGCTTGTTGAATCTCTGCCATGAAGGATTAAGGCAGTTCTGAAGGCAAAAGGGGTCCAACCCGATACTAGTAAGGTGTACCTAATAAAGTGGCCGGTGAGTGTATGTACACGCACAACATTTTTATATTCGTGAAATCCAAACTTGTACGCTATGTGATTTGCATCTATTGTCTTCTTTCAGATTGACAGATCTGTGGTATGTTTTGTCACGCTTTTAAATATTAAACATTTGGCACACATTATTGAGATTAACTGACTCTAAGTGCTTAATTTGCACCTTTGAATAATAAACAAATTTATTCCATTGTGTAAATGTTAGAAAGATTCAGAACAAACCGGCTGAAAACACAAAATGTCATACAGTACATTTAATACACACCATCAATCAAACACGCACAGACTTGAAACAAATGGAGCCAGAGTACATTACATTTTATATATTTTACATTTCTTTGTCGTTGTTTTATTGCAGTCCACTAACAAACCGAAAAGAATGAGTGATTTACCTGCAAAAACGATCTTGGCTTCATATTTGGGGACGCCCTTGACGCTGTACGCCCACTTTCGGGCCAGTTTACAAGCCGTCTCTCCACCCTCCACACCTGCAACACACACACACACACACACACACACACACACACACAGACAGAGAGGATGAAACAGGAGTATGTGCAGTGAGACTTCAGTGTGTGTGTGTGTGTGTGTGTGTGTGTGTGTGTGTGTGTGTGTGTGTGTGTTCTGAAGCGCACCTGTGTTCATAGGCAGCACTTTGTCGTATCCGAACAGGCCGGTGATGTACTGCTCGTACGCGCCCAGGATGTCGTTGTAAAAGGCTCTGGATGTGAGTGTGAGTCTGGAGGCCTGAGCCGTCAGTGCCGCGATGATCTTGGGGTGGCAGTGACCCTGGTTTACTGCACTGTAGGCGCTCAGAAAGTCAAAGTATCTGCGGCCCTCAACATCCCACATGTGAACCCCTACAACAACAGATGAGGATGATGATGATGATGATGATGAGATGGTGAGGATGATGGCTATATAGTGGCTGACTCGATGAAACACATTTTTCTAGTGTTTAACAGCAGGCGGCGCTCTAGGCTAGTGTTTAACAGCAGGCGGCGCTCTAGGCTAGTGTTTAACAGCAGGCGGCGCTCTAGGCTAGTGTTTAACAGCAGACGGCGCTCTAGGCTAGTGTTTAACAGCAGACGGCGCTCTAGGCTAGTGTTTAACAGCAGATGGCGCGCTAGGCTAGTGTTTAACAGTAAACGGCGCTCTAGGCTAGTGTTTAACAGCAGACGGCGCTCTAGGCTAGTGTTTAACAGCAGACGGCGCTCTAGGCTAGTGTTTAACAAGCAGACGGCGCTCTAGGCTAGTGTTTAAACAGCAGATGGCGCTCTAGGCTAGAGTTTAACAGCAGACAGCACTGTAGGCTAGAGTTTAACAGCAGATGGCGCTCTAGGCTAGAATTTAACAGCAGATGGTGCTCTAGGCTAGTGTTAAACAGCAGACGGCGCTCTAGGCTAGTGTTTAACAGCAGGCGGCGCTCTAGGCTAGTGTTTAACAGCAGATGGCGCTCTAGCCTAGAGTTTAACAACAGATGGCGCTCTAGGCTAGAGTTTAACAACAGATGGTGCTCTAGGCTAGAGTTTAACAACAGATGGCGCTCTAGGCTAGAGTTTAACAACAGATGGCGCTCTAGGCTAGAGTTTAACAACAGATGGTGCTCTAGGCTAGTGTTTAACAGCAGATGGTGCTCTAGGCTAGTGTTTAACAGCAGATGGTGCTCTAGGCTAGAGTTTAACAGCAGATGGTGCTCTAGGCTAGTGTTTAACAGCAGACGGTGCCCTAGGCTAGTGTTTAACAGCAGACGGCGCTCTAGGCTAGTGTTTAACAGCAGACGGCGCTCTAGGCTAGTGTTTAACAGCAGATGGCGCTCTAGGCTAGTGTTTAACAGCAGACGGCGCTCTAGGCTAGTGTTTAACAGCAGATGGCGCTCTAGGCTAGTGTTAAACAGCAGACGGCGCTCTAGGCTAGTGTTTAACAGCAGGTGGCACTCTAGACTAGTGTTTAACAGCAGACGGCCCTCTAAGCTAGTGTTTAACAGCAGACGGCGCTCTAGGCTAGAGTTTAAAAGCAGATGGCGCTCTAGGCTAGTGTTTAACAGCAGTTGGCGCTCTAGGCTAGTGTTAAACAGCAGACGGCGCTCTAGGCTAGTGTTTAACAGCAGGTGGCACTCTAGGCTAGTGTTAAACAGCAGACGGCGCTCTAGGCTAGTGTTTAACAGCAGACGGCGCTCTAGGCTAGAATTTAACAGCAGACGGTGCTCTAGACTAGTGTTTAACAGCAGACGACGCTCTAGGCTAGTGTTTAACAGCAGACGACGCTCTAGGCTAGTGTTTAACAGCAGACGACGCTCTAGGCTAGGGTTTAACAGCAGACGGCGCTCTAGGCTAGAATTTAACAGCAGACGGCGCTCTAGGCTAGAATTTAACAGCAGACGGCGCTCTAGGCTAGAATTTAACAGCAGACGACGCACTATGCGTCTGTGTGTTTGCTCATACCCTCTCCTCTCTCCAGTGCGACGGGCAATGGGTGGTAGTTGTGAGCACCGTATCGATCCTCACGGGCAAACACCTCCTCTGACGTCATCGGACCCTCCAGTATTTTGGCTCTGGAGGCAGCAGAGGAGGACGTGCGCATTCCAGAATGCACTGCGCGGGTCAGGGAGGGCGTCACTCGGCTGACGCTTCTCATCAGACTCTTCATGCTGTTCATGATGACTTGTTGTGTTCACACTAAGACACAGAGGAAAAGAAAACATCACTAACCTGCAGATCTATACATTCAATATAACCTAAAGGGGACCCCTTGTGCAAAAATCACTTTCATAAGGGGTTTGTGTGTCAGCAGTGTGTGAATATCTCCAGCTTCTAATTAATTCTATTATTTATAATCAGACTTGATAAAAACAGTCTGCAGAAACACTTTGATTGACATTCTCCCTTTGTACGTGTCATCAGAGGGGGAAAGCCCCGCCCACTAGTGCCCATCTCTCCCTCATTAGCATAAACAGCAGCCCTGAGTGAGAAGCAGCCGTCTGTTCATTAGCCATTAGAGTGTTTGAGCTGCTGAAGATAATGTCAGCATAGACTAAGAGGATTATAGATGTGGAGTTTTAGATGAAGCACAAATAAACAGCGACAGGAGTCTCCATACACTGACGCATTCTCACACACTGATGCACACATTCTCACTTTTTCACACAGATAACGTCAGTCCTGTTTTGAATCTCCCACTATGCTGATATGTATGCATTTGTAGCTCCGCCCTCTTTTGAAAAGAGCACAATCTCATTTGAATTTAAAGCGACAGGCATCAAAAACGCCACAATTAGAATCAAAGCTGAAAAGGGTTTGCTTCAGAGAGTTATAAAACATTATTTTAATTTTTTATTTATTTATTTTTTAGCCTTTTTTTATTAGATAGGACAGTATTTAGACAGGAAGCGAAGTTGGAGAGAGAGAGGGGGGTAGGGTAGGGAAATGTCCTCGAGCCGGGATTCGAACTCGGGTCGCCCTGACCAAAAGGAATCGCTATTCTCTTTTGAATTGATTACTAGGTTAGACACAATTACACACAAAACATTGAGCTGTAATCATTCATTAGCTCTTGCATTAAACAAAGCTAAAAAAAAAAACAACAACAATGTTCTTAAATGACTGGATGAAGCCTACAGAGCCTTACTTATTTTTATTATGTAGTCGTAAGATGACACGGTGAACAGCAGAGTGACATAAGCATGCAAACGTTTAATTAAATAATAAAGTGCCTAGTACCCAGATGAGCCTGTGATACTAGTTTTGAACCTGGACTTTACATCAACATACCTTGGCTTGGAATGTTGTGATCGACCAATCAGAATCAAGTATTCCAAAAAGCCAGGAGGGCGCGTTACATTATTGTGAACAAGTTCATTTTTAGCATATTCAGAGAGTTTTTGGTTAAAAAGGTTCATTTATATTAAGCTATGTTCATTTATATTGACACAAATCTGTGACCCTTGAATCTTAAAAGAGTCTTCATGACCAGTGTATTTCTCTCTAATATATAACATTAGAGTGAATAATATACTATAAAGTTCGTATAGATGATGAGATGAGCACGTGGCCTTTGGATCATAAGTGTCCATTTGTGGAAATTGTATGATTTGTTAGGAAGTAGGATTGGACCGTGTTGGGCTGAGATACAGCTCTTTGGAAAATCTGGAATCTGAGGCTTCAAAAACAATCTAAATACTGAGAAAAATCACCTTTACATTTGCTCAAATTAAGTTATTGGCAATGCATATTACAAAACAAACATTTAGTTTTAATATATTTACAAAAAATCTTCATGGAAGATGATTTTTATCTAATATTCGAACGATTTCTGGCATAAAATAAATAAGTAAATAATAAAAAAACGATAATTTTTATAATTTCTAATCATTTATTTTCAGCTATTCCCACAAATATACCTGTGCAACTGTGTTATATTTGCTGGTCACAAATATAACTGCATAAAAATGAAGTTTATCAGTCTGAGCTCAAATGTGAATCTTAAAAGAAACTTCATGAGCAGTGTATTTCTCTCTAAATATATTATTAGAGTGAATAATATACTATAAAGTTTTTAAATATATAAGATGAACACGTGTCCTCTGGATCACAAAAGAAATTGTATGCTTTATTAAGAATTAGGATTGCACAACATTGGGCAGAGATACAGCTCTTTAAAAATCTGGAATCTGAGGCTTCAAAAACAATCTAAATATTGAGAAAAATCACCTTTACATTTGCTCAAATTAAGTTAATTATTTAGCAATACATATTACAAAACAAACATTTAGTTTTAATATATTTACAAAAAATCTTCATTAAAGATTATCTTTATCTAATATTCAAACGATTTCTGGCATAATTAAAAAAATAAATAATAAAAAAAAAATAATTTTTATAATTTCTGATCATTTATTTTCAGCTATTCCCACAAATATACCTGTGCAACTGTGTTATATTTGCTGGTCACAAATATAACTGAATAAAAATGAAGTTTATCAGTCTGAGCTCAAATGTGAATCTTAAAAGAGACTTCATAAGCAGTGTATTTCTCTCTTAATATATAATATTAGAGTGAATAATATACTATAATGTTTGTGTGTGTGTGTGTGTGTGTGTGTGTGTGGCCTCCAGTCATAAGTGTCCATTTTGGAAATTGTATGCTTTATTAAGAATTAGGATTGCACAACATTGGGCAGAGATACAGCTCTTTAAAAATCTGGAATCTGAGGCTTCAAAAACAATCTAAATATTGAGAAAAATCACCTTTAAATTTGTTCAAATTAAGTTAATTATTTAGCAATGCATATTACAAAACAAACATTTAGTTTTAATATATCTGCATATATATATATATATATATATATATATATATATATATATATATATATGCGATGAACACGTGGCTTCCGGATCACAAATCCAGTTATAAGTGTCCATTTTTAAAAATTGTATGATTTGTTAGGAAGTAGAATTGGACAGTGTTGGGCTAAGATACAGCTATTTGGAAAATCTGGAATCTGAGGCTTCAAAAACAATCTAAATCTACCTTTAAATTTGTTCAAAATACACATTACAAAGCAAATATTTAGTTTTATTATATTTACAGTAGGAAAAGTAGATTTTTTTCATTGAAGATGATCTTTACCTAATATTCTAATGATTTCTGGCATAAAAAACAATAATATTAAACAAAAAATGTATAATTAACATAAAAAAATGATAATTTTGATCATGTATTTTTGGCTTTTCCCTCAATTATACCTGTTAAACCTTGTTATATTTGCTGGTCACAAATATAACTGCATAAAAATGAAGTTCATCAGTCTGAGCTCTCAGTAAGAGAACATTAGTCTTCATGGCCAGTGTATTTCTCTCTAATATATAATGTTTGAGTGAATAATATACTATAATGTTCGCATATGTGAGATGAACACGTGGCCTCTGGATCTCCAGCGCATGAAAGAAACTGATGAATAGGCAGAAAGCAACAAAAGCAGCAGGTGTTTCTCTTTCAGAGCTTCACAAAGAGGCTGAACCCGCTGTTCACCAACCACTGCAGAGATTACTGCACATCTCAGACGACCAAGTATTCTCATTAATCATTCAACCGATTCCTCGAGTGACACAAAACTTTCCATCTACTGTCACTTATTTATACAGGCGCGGGATCACGTGCTCTGATACTGCCCTGTGATTGGCTAAGCACTTGCTGCCCACAGCACGCCTACATCAGATCGTGCCAAGGGTTAAATAAAGCCTCACGCTGAACAGTCAGACAGCTGTCAAGACAAATTCAACTACTGTAAAAACACAATATAAAGTAAAAGCCTCTATTAAATTTACATGAACCTGTTCTCCATCAATGAACGCACACACATAACGTACATGAGCGCATCATTAGCATATTCGTACAGTAATAAATAAATATTCGCTGTTATATCTGGGTGTGTATGTGTGTGTGAGATATAATCAGCCTGGTGTTGTTCATGTCCACGCCAGCACAAGTGTATTCATGTGTGTTTTACCTGATGCTGGTCGGTGCGGGTCTCTTCTCTTTCTGCCGCTCTAAACGTGCCTCGCGCTGCTCTAAATGGATATGCAAATGAACGCAAACACGTCACTCTGCGTCATGACGCAATGACTCGCAGAGCCGCTAAATGTTTAACTGTTTTCCACAGAAATGTCGATCATTTATGTAAAAACATTTCTCGAATTACTTTATTCCTGTTGTTTTCTTTGAAAGAGGATAGTCAAGTTAATTAATAAGGGTTTGGTGAGGATTGTGACGCATACTGACGAAGGATTGGCCTGAAACGCGTGCTCACTCTCACAGCACCAGAATTACTCATTCACCGCAAGCAAATTATATAACGGGTTATGTAATAAAGTATACTATTATGAGTGTATTAAAATAATGTATAACAGAACATAATAATTAGCGATGTTGGTTTAACTATATTGCCTCAAATTATCTAAAGCAATATCATCTCAAGTCTACCTAAATTAATATTACTCTAAATGTATAATCAGAAGAATAGGAAAATAATACATACTTTACATACTGTATTTCGTGTCTTTTAGTTTGGTCAGCAGCATCTCTACGTGCGCCTCAAATAAAAGAACTCCATTTCCCAGAAGGCCGCGCGGCGAGTGGTCAACATGGCCGCCGATAGCAGTATGGAGTTTCTTAGAAGTGCTAAAGGAGTGATTTTGGACATGTGTGGAGTTTTGTATGACAGTGGAGAAGGAGGAGGACAAGCCATACACGGGTCTGTGCAAGCAGTGAAAAGGTGATAACTTTTTTTAAATACACAACAATAATGATATATAACACTTGAATACACGTAATGACGTTCAAAATAGCATATTACCGTACGTCACCTATGAATACGTATATATATATATATGTACCGTGCATACTCATATTGTGTCCAGATATTTGCATGTATACTACATTAACCAGCATAATCCATCCTGCACCTGCTATTTCTGCCTCATCTTTATGCATGTGACTTGGGTTGTGTCTCAAATGACGCACTGTACACCATGTACTTATTGTACACAATGTCCTTATTATTATTATTATACACTTTGTACTAATGCACTCAACTGTCTGGTTCATCAACTTTATTAAGTAAATTGTGCCTTAGGTGTACACAAATTAATAGCACACCCTTATTAAAAAAAACCTACAGTGATTTATTGTAAATACTACTGTTTTTGAACCAAACATTAGTAAATTGGGTATGTTATAGCATCTACAACTCTTTGTTAATGAATGTTCGAGCATACATTGAGGTAAAGTTGGTTTTATATTTGCACATTCAGTTTGTTACAACTTGTGACGCGCTTTATATATATTATTTACCATGCTACTTTAAATATTCAGTCTGAAATCACATGTAAATATGACTTCAAAACAACTTTAGCACTGTTTACTTGACTGTGAACTATGCTGTACTTTGATAGTCACTGGCTACTAATATGATTTCACTATTTAGAATAAGCAAAGAATAATGTATTATTAAGGAAAACCGTCTGAAGGTGTGAATATAAAACTTTCCCTCAATCGAGCATACTGCAGTATTAAAATAAAAACTTTGGCTTGACGCTTCTGTGTTTATCAAAGAAAGGGTACTCTTTCATTTTAATTCAAAGCATAATAATTGGGTATTTTCATTGTGATCATGTGAATAAAGTTTTTGTTTTTAATCTATTAATTTTGTTGATTAAGATTCATATTCATAAGTGTAAATTTTCTATAAAAAACACAGTTTTACTGTTTTATAAGAAATTGAAAAATTACTTCTACTATTCAACATAGTACTAATAGAAAGGCCAGTTAAACTGTCCATTTGTGTACTGTTTTCAACATTGTGCATCAATGTAAAGGTTCTGCTTGATAATTATAATTGTGAGAAATTAATTTATTTATTAACATGTTTTTGTGTGTTTTTTTTGTTTTGTATCTTATTTATTTATTTATTTATTTTTGTACTATTATCAGGGGTGTGAATTAAATATATATATATATATATATATATATATATAGATATATATATCTATATATATATCTATATATATATATATATATATATAGATATTATATCTATATATATATCTATATATATATATATATCTATATCTATATATATAGATATATATATATATATATATATATATATATATATATATATATATAGATATATATCTATATATAGATATATATCTATATATATATATATATATATATATATATATATAAGGTGTCAAGTTTGTCAGTTATGTTTGGTAATTGAGCAGAGTTACAGTAAAAGCGGTAATATTGTGAAATATTAAAATTTTTCTATTTGAACATATGTTATTCCTGTGGTTCAGAGCTGCAACAGTACTCACATTATAATTGAAAACATTTGTGCTGCTCACTGCTTTTATGGAAAACAATTCCGCAATTAATTTAAACACATTTTGATGTTTGGTAACAATGTTCATTCTTCATGCTGAATTTTTTCCATTTTAAACATTTCTCTGTTTTAGTATACATAATGATTATACACAAAGATTTCTGTAGCAGAATCTATTACATTCACAGTAAATAAAAAGAAAAAAAAGATTAATGACAATTAACAACTTGAGGTCTTATACAGGGTCCCCACAGTTCTTGAAAGTACTTAAATTTCAGACATATGGATTCAAGGCCTGGAAAGTGTTTAAAAACTAATACAGGTCCTTGAAAGTGCTTGAATTAAAATCAGAAATTAAATTTATGGTGATATTTCAACAATTGTACTGTGCTGTAAAAACACACAATCAATTTGTGTTGGGACAACATGAATGAATGAAGTTACTTACTATTTGTTACCAATTTAAGTTAATTGGGCATAAAATAAGTTGTTAAAAAAAACTGCTGCTGTCAAAAACAATATGAAAGAAAATCTTAAATTTACATCGTGTACAAGAACTGACAAATGCTAATATTATCAGAAATTTCAGAAACCGCATTTGAATCTTACTAGTGTTGAATTTAACCAATTTTAGTAATGTTCTTTAAGCAAAACTATTTAAAAACAAAATTTTAGTTTAATTTCAAGTTTTTTTTTTTTTTAAATGACACATTCAAATCACCATTACACATTTTTAATGTAAATATTAGGCGTAATTGAAAACGTTGAGCAAGTGAATCAAATTCATATATTTAATTCAGTTACATCTAGGCATGGGCCGGTATAAGATTCAGTAGGATAGTATAGGTGAGGATGATGACAGTATGATAACCTTGGATAAAAATATCCCTGTATTGTGCTCACTGCTCTAAAATCTATTCTTTTTAAATGTCTGGGTAAAAAACACAATACTTTTTCCTCTTTGAACACAATATGTTTTAATTTTTGAAAGATTTATGATATTTTGGAGAAGTAAACATGTCAGGCTGAATAATTGAAACGAATCGTTGACTTCTGCTGTCTTCATCAAAAACACTGATTTCTTTACAATTTAAAACAGCATCTTTGGATATCTTCTGCAGGAGATACTGCTGTCCTAAAAAAAACAAACGAATGTAAAATATAAATAAAAATGTAAATAAAAAATCTTAGGAACGGTATTGCAGAAAGTTTTGATGGTTTTAAAACCTTGATTTTTCCAAACCGCGGTATACCTTGATAACGGTTATCGTCTCATGCCTAATTACATCTAATTTATTACTCAAACTTGTAATGTTTTCAGTGTTTTGAGGGATATTAAGATGTTCTCAATGACATGTGTGATATTAAACAGTGACAGGTTTGCTTTCCTGCACCTATTAAGGGATGACCATGTAAGACTGCACATAGTTTTTTATTTTACTGTTTAACTTTCATGTGTGAGCCCGTGTATTATAAAATACAAACTTTGCATCTAGTTTAATCCTTCAAAACGCTTTGTGAAACACCTACACTGTCTGTTGCTGCTCTAGATTTGCCGGTTTCAAACTGATGAATTAATATGTTTGGCACAAACATGCATTTACAATGAACCATTATAGAGGTGGTCCTGTGTATATTGAAGTTATCAATTATTTTAATTCTTAATATTATTTAAGATACAGATTAGAGCAAACTATTAAAGGGCAGACCCCCCCATACATCTTGTTTTGATGTCTTCCAGGGGGGATCAAGCGTTAATTAGGGGAGTCAGACCCCCCAAAACCCCCCTTTAATTATTATTCTCATGCTTCTGTTGTTTACAGCATAATAATAATAAAAATTAAATCTACAAGCAACGATGAAAGGGACCTCGCACCTGGGCTCACTGCTGCCCGGTGGCCTAATGATGACAGAGAACAGTGGTCAATAATAATTCAAGCTGATAAATATTTAAAAATCGGAGAAAATCAGTGACTTATGCCAAACTTCCTTCGGTCAGCAGGTGGCGCTATAACTATAACTCAATATTGGCATGTAGATGTCTTCAGCAGAGGAATCTCAATGAACCTGTGAATTTTTTAGTCAGATCAGACGTTGTGTGGCGGAGTTATAAGTACTTCCTCCTCAATAGCGAAACACTGAACTTTGTCAGTTGCCACAGACACACCCTTCGACCAAAACTCTAGATCCTCCCAATTTCCCATCACAAAGGCCTTTAGGATTATACTGACAAAACTTGGATGACATTACTAGGAGGTGCTTGTTACACTGTAAAACATGTCTTTTTAAGCAATTACAAAATACTTCTGTACTATTCAACATGGAGCTGTCTCCCTGTTTGAACTCAAACTCTGACTCTTTTGCCCCCCACACTCTCCTGCTAACGTATACCCCCCATAAACACTGCTCTATTTAATATTTGCACAATTAAAATTGTACATATTAATTTGACTTCGTTGCACTAATTGATCTTGAATTGTACATATCCACTGCACATATACATTTTTAAATATGTTCATATCTATCTGCACACTCCTGATTATTAATAGCATCCTGTACACACTGTAAATTCATCTATTGTAAATCTGTTCATAGCTAATACACCTGTATATAATGTTGATAGTACATCCATCTGTAAATATCACCATAGTTTTTCTATAACTGCACTTTATAACTTATACCTGTATCCTGCACTTGCTGCTATTGCACTGCTGGTTAGACCTAAACTGCATTTCGTTGCCTTGTACTTGTACATGTGTAATGACAATAAAGTTGAATCTAATCTAAAAGCACTAATAGAAAAGCCATAACACTGTCTATTTCTGTTCAATTCTTTTAAATTTTATATTAATGTAAAAGTTCTGCTCGTTTATGACTGTAATCATTTTATTTAATTATTTATTAACTTGTTTTTTTTGTATTATTATAATTATTATTAATATTATTATTTACCAGTTTGTTCTATTCTCCTGTTTCTTTTGTTTACAGCATAATAATAATAATAATAATAATAATAATAATAATAAAGGTCCCTCTTTATATTAAGTGTCCTTAACTAATGTGTACTTACACACAAATTAATAATTCCTTACAGTGTACTTGTTGTGTAAATACATGTATTTACTGTGTACTTATGCTTTATTAAATACCTGTATGCAATTACATCTGTAATTAACTTCTGTAACTACATTTGTAAATACACTGTTGACCATCCCTTACACCAAACTTGTTCCTGGAGGGCCGGTGACCTGCAGATTTTAGCTCCAACCCTAATCAAACACACCTGAACAAGCTAATCAAGGTCTTACTAGTTACACTTGAAACATTCAAGCAGGTGTGTTGAGGCAAGTTGGAGCTAAATCCTGCAGGGAACCGGCCCTCCAGGACCGAGATTGGTGACCCCTGCCTTACACCTTAACCCACCCTTAAACCTACCCATACCACCAGGGCCGTGCACAGTGGGGTGGGCCCGATGGCTAGAGCCACTGCCGCCCTTCGTCCTCATGTGGAGAGGTACCCCCTCAGCAGGTACTTGCTCGACCAGAACAAAGACCCCCCCGATCTTCACTCTGCAATCAACGCCTACCCAACCAAAACCCCCTCTCCCCCCCCCGCTATTGACTTTGTGATCGCCACACAGCCCCTGTAAAGGTCTGTGCACGGGCCCTGCATACAACCAAACCTGTCCATAACCCTACCCCTATCCCAACTCAAGAGCACCACAAGTGTTCTCAAACACATTATGAACACAGTAAGTACACTGTATTTATTTTTTGATGCAAGTGCATAGTAGTTAAGGACACTTAATATAAAGTGGGACCAAAAAATTACTGTCCTATTAACTATAGTCTGGGATGTGACAATATTTATGATACATGTATTACAATGACGTATTTTAAATACAAGATATTATTTTATTTGCATTTGATCAGGTTTGATTGAAAATGGCTTATATTTATATCAAAATACTTTAGTGTCTTGTGTTTTTAAAATACTGTACAATACTTACTGTAAGAATAGGCAATTTTACTGGCCACAGAATGAGTGAAAACACAACCAAAAGATATAGTACTGTACGCAGGTTGGCAAACACTGATGTACTGTAGAGTGTGTATGTGTTGTGCATTGTGTTTCATTCCTGTCTGTCTCTGTGTGTTGGTCAGGTTGATGGACTCTGGGCTGTTACTGCGTTTCTGCACTAACGAGACTCAGAACACGCGTGAGAGATTCGTGCAGAAGCTGCGTTTGATGGGTTTTGACATCAGCGTCAGTCACGTGTTTTCACCTGCACCGGCTGTAGTGCAGATCCTTCAAAAGAGGCACCTGCGGCCTCACCTGCTGGTGCATGACGGTACTGCACTTCACCTTCATAATCATCATCACCACATGCTGTATCTGAAATCACACCTATCCCCTCATTCGCTATTCCCTACATTAGTCCACTTATAAAGGCAGAATTCTAGCCCAGTTCATTCTCACTAGCTTCCCTCTGTCACGTTCCCTCGGATGTACATCATCGAATACGTCACACAAGTCTACACTTCTGGCGGAGCATCTGAATGGGTTTAAATGCAGTGCCCCAAACCCTAAAACTTGGTTGTCATGTCACAGTTGCATTGCATTCTGGCACATATAGGTGCTGGAGTGAACATATGAAGCTGTCTCGCTCAAGTCCATGTACAGTACAGTCCATGTACACTTCCCTCATTCACTTGATAAGGTGGAACGCACTATAAAATGACACGGGATTCTCTCAAGGGAACAAAGAAGTGGAAGTTCGCGAGTGTGTGTTTAAACGTGTGTGTTTATACATGTAAATAACTTTGTAATCTGTGATTATACATGTAAATAACTTCCATTTACTAAAAAAAGTAAACTAGGCGTGTTTAACTACACTAATAGGCTTGATACTAATTGTGGCGTTTTGGTGACTGTCGGCTTTAAATTCAAATGAGATTGTGCTCTTTTCGAAAGAGGGCGGAGTTACAATGGCTGTGTCAGCATAGTGTCAAATTCAAAAACAAGACTAACGTCTTATGCTAATGAGGAAGAGATGGTCACTCGTGGGCGGGGCTTTCCCCTTGCGATGACACATACAAAAGGGAGAAATGTCTATATTGCGTATATTCTCACACTGCTGCCGCACAACTGTATAAAACCCCTTACAATGTGATTTTTGCATATTAGGTCTCCTAATATAAGAGCTGGTCTCTTTCAGATCTGATCCCAGAGTTTGACGGTGTGGACACCAGTTTCCCCAAACTGTGTGGTCATTGGAGACGCGGCGGAAAAATTCTCCTACCAGAACCTGAACGAAGCCTTCCGTGTTCTGATTGGCCTGGAGAAACCGGTGCTGTTCTCACTATGGACGAGGGTGAGCCTCACTGACTGCTTTCAAACAGGTCCTGTGGAGAATTGCGCTTTACGTGTGTCTGGAGCAACATGGAAACTGTTTGAAAACAGACTGGTGTGAATGTGAATTATGGTGTGTGATCATGCATGTGAAAAACAATGTGTGATAATGCACGTGAGTAATGTTGTGTGTGACAATGCATGTGAATAAAAGTGTGTGTGATCATGCATGTGAATGAACGCACATGTGTGTGAGATTGTACATGTAAATAATGAGGTGTGTGATCGTGCATGCGAAGAAAGGCATGTGTGTGACTATACATGTAAATAATGGCATGTAAGTGATCATACATGCGAATAAAGGCATGCATGTGACTATACATGTAAATAATGGCATGTAAGTGATCATACATGCGAATAAAGGCATGCGTGTGACTATACATGTAAATAACGGCATGTAAGTGATCAAACATGCGAATAAATGCATGCTTGTGACTATACATGTAAATAATGGCATGTAAGTGATCATACATGCGAATAAAGGCATGCATGTGACTATACATGTAAATAATGGCATGTAAGTGATCATACATGCGAATAAAGGCATGCGTGTGACTATACATGTAAATAACGGCATGTAAGTGATCAAACATGTGAATAAAGGCATGCATGTGACTATACATGTAATAACGGCATGTAATGATCAAACATGCGAATAAATGCATGCTTGTGACTATACATGTAAATAATGGCATGTAAGTGATCATACATGCGAATAAAGGCATGCGTGTGACTATACATGTAAATAACGGCATGTAAGTGATCAAACATGCGAATAAAGGCATGCGTGTGACTATACATGTAAATAACGGCATGTAAGTGATCATACATGTGAATAAAGGCATGCGAGTGACTATACATGTAAATAACGGCATGTAAGTGATCAAACATGTGAATAAAGGCATGTGTGTGATTATACATGTAAATAATGGCATGTAAGTGATCATACATGTGAATAAAGGCATGTGTGTGACTATACATGTAAATAACGGCATGTAAGTGATCAAACATGCGAATAAATGCATGCTTGTGACTATACATGTAAATAACGGCATGTAAGTGATCAAACATGTGAATAAAGGCATGCGTGTGACTATACATGTAAATAACGGCATGTAAGTGATCAAACATGCGAATAAATGCATGCTTGTGACTATACATGTAAATAACGGCATGTAAGTGATCATACATGCGAATAAAGGCATGCGTGTGACTATACATGTAAATAACGGCATGTAAGTGATCATACATGCGAACAAAGGCATGCTTGTGACTATACATGTAAATAACGGCATGGAAGTGATCAAACATGCAAATAAAGGCATGCGTGTGACTATACATGTAAATAACGGCATGGAAGTGATCATACATGCGAATAAAGGCATGCGTGTGACTATACATGTAAATAACGGCATGTAAGTGATCATACATGCGAATAAAGGCATGCGTGTGACTATACATGTAAATAACGGCATGTAGTGATCATACAGGCGAATAAAGGCATGCATGTGACTATACATGTAAATAACGGCATGTAAGTGATCATACATGCGAATAAAGGCATGCATGTGACTATACATGTAAATAACGGCATGTAAGTGATCATACATGCGAATAAAGGCATGCATGTGACTATACATGTAAATAACGGCATGTAAGTGATCATACATGTGAATAAAGGCATGCGTGTGACTATACATGTAAATAACGGCATGTAAGTGATCATACATGTGAATAAAGGCATGCGTGTGACTATACATGTAAATAACGGCATGTAAGTGATCATACATGCGAATAAAGGCATGCATGTGACTATACATGTAAATAACGGCATGTAAGTGATCATACATGTGAATAAAGGCATGCGTGTGATTATACATGTAATAACGGCATGTAAGTGATCATACATGTGAATAAAAGGCATGCGTGTGACTATACATGTAAATAACGGCATGTAAGTGATCATACATGTGAATAAAGGCATGCGTGTGACTATACATGTAAATAACGGCATGTAAGTGATCATACATGCGAATAAAGGCATGCGTGTGATTATACATGTAAATAACGGCATGTAAGTGATCATACATGTGAATAAAGGCATGCGTGTGACTATACATGTAAATAACGGCATGTAAGTGATCATACATGTGAATAAAGGCATGCGTGTGACTATACATGTAAATAACGGCATGTAAGTGATCATACATGCGAATAAAGGCATGCATGTGATTATACATGTAAATGATCATATATGCAAATAAAGGCATGCGTGTGATTATACATGTAAATAACGGGATGTAAGTGATCATATATGCAAATAAAGGCATGCGTGTGATTATACATGTAAATAACGGCATGTAAGTGATCATACATGCGAATAAAGGCATGCTTGTGACTATACATGTAAATAACGGCATGTAAGTGATCATACATGCGAATAAAGGCATGCGTGTGATTATACATGTAAATAACGGGATGTAAGTGATCATATATGCAAATAAAGGCATGCTTGTGACTATACATGTAAATAACGGCATGTAAGTGATCATACATGCGAATAAAGGCATGCTTGTGACTATACATGTAAATAACGGCATGTAAGTGATCATACATGCGAATAAAGGCATGCTTGTGACTATAAATGTAAATAAGGGCATGTAATCAATCATACATGTGAATAAAGGAATGTACGTGACTATACGTGTAAATAACAGCATGTAAGTGATCATACATGTGAATAAAGGCATGCGTGTGATCGTGTGTGGTTATACATGTAGATAATGGCATGCGTGTGATAATGCATTTGAATAACGGTGTGTGGGATCATATGTGTAAATAATGTAATGCGTGTGATAATGCATTTAAATAACAGTGTGTGAGATCATACGTGTAAATAATGGCATGCGTGTGATAATTCATTTGAATAACTGTGTGTGTGTGTGTGTGTGTGTGTGTAATCATGCGTGTGGATAATGGAATGCGTGTGATAATGCATTTGAATAACGGTGTGTGTGATCATGCATGTGTGTGAAAATGCATTCGAATAATGGTGTGTGTGTGATCACGCGTGTGGATAATGTAATGCGTGTGATAATGCATTTGAATAACAGTGTGTGTGATCATGCGTGTGAATAATGGCATGTGTGTGATAATGCATTTGAATAATGGTGTGTGTGTGTGTGACCATGCATGCGATATCCCTTTGCAGGCGCTACTATAAGGAGACGGACGGCCTGAAGCTGGATGTGGGTGTGTTCATGAAGGCGCTGGAGGTAAATACAGCAGGTCAAAGGTCACGTGTGTTAGATGTGATTCAGTGAATCTTCTGTGATGAATGTATGGATGAAGTGAAAGATGTGACAGGAATAATAAACCATACCCATGTTGTTTGTGTGTGTGTGTGTGTGTGTGTGTTGTTCAGTACGCATGTGATGTCCAGGCTGAGGTGGTGGGAAAACCTTCAGCAGAGTTCTTCAAGACGGTCCTCAATGACATGAACCTGCAGCCGCATGAGGTATAACACACTCACACATACACACACACACACACACACCTGATATGCTGCTGTGTTGAGAAATCTGTGGTGCATTTAATTATTGATTAAGGCCGTTTGGTGATTTCAGTCATTTTTTTAAGGCATCCTTCTTCATCATCATCATCATCATCAGTGTAAACAGTCTGTCTGCTCATTGAGTGTGATGATTTTTCGTCCTCTTGGACACTTTAAATGCTTCACACTACATGTTTGCAGCATTTATATGTCTGATGCAATTTTTATATTTGCAATTTGATTGGACGGGAATCACAGGACTCATTATTTTACTTAGCCAATCACCGTAGACATAAAGAAATAAAATAGTGATGGCATGTTGAAAAAATAGTGCCGTAAAATACTGATACAGCATTAATAATGTATGACACTCCTGTAAAACACTCCTCAGTTACAGGAATTAGTTACTTCAGATATCCTATAAAAAAGCGTGTGTGTGTGTGTGTGTGTGTGTGTCAGGTTGTGATGGTGGGTGATGATCTGGTCAATGATGTAGGAGGAGCTCAGAGCTGTGGGATGAAGGGCCTTCAAGTCAGAACCGGGAAATACAGGTTTGTGTGAGAGAGTTTACATTTAAAGACAGAGCAGAAATCAAGCTGGTTTAATTCCTGTCAGGATCAGTGTGTGAGCAGCAGGTGGCGCCCTGTGTCTAGCGCAGCTTAAATTCCATGTTATACAGTATATAATGAACAACAGAAAGTTCAAGAAATCAGAACCAGAACAAATGCAAAATGCAACAAACAAAACACAAAGCCAGTCTAATGTTGCATGAAGTAGTATTGATGCATGACTGATTTACAGTAGGAAACTGAGTAAATATATGCATGAAATGGACTTCCCTGAAAAAGAAAAATCAATCATCTTCATTTATTAATGTACTTTCATCTGTTAGCTAATAAATGCTCTTAGGTAATAGATGAAAACACATTGAATTGATCAAAATGATTCTTGATTTATGCCAAAGATCATTGGAATATCAAGTCAGTTTCATGCATTTACTCAATTTCCTACTGTAAATATATCAAAGCTCAAATCTTGATTAGTACGATTCATTGCTCAGAGCCTGATTCAGGCAACTTTAAAGGCGATTTTCTTCATATTTAGATTGTTTTGATCCCTCAGATTCCAGATTTTACAATAGCTGTGTATTGGCCAAATATTATCCTCCTTTCCTACCAAACCACACATCAATGCAAAGCTTATTTATTCAGGTTTCAGCTGATGCATGAATCTCAATTTGCAGAAGAGCAGAACAGTAACAAATAACGTCTGACATATATGTGATGAAGGGCGTATATGTGACCCTGGACCAAAGAATACATGAAATTGTGAGTTATAGGTCATCCAAAAGGCAAATCATTAAGCTTTCCATTGATGTGTGGTTTGTGAGGACAAAACTGCACTGAGATACTAATAAAGCTGTTTGAAAGTACATCTGTAATAAGTATATCTGTAATCTGAGGCTTTAAAAAAATTAAAAATAAATGATCAAACAAAATAAGAAAATCACCTTTAAAGCTGAAAAAAAAAGATTTGATACAGTAAACTGTATATATTTACATATATTTAAAGTTGAATAAATTAAGTTTGGATATATTTACATAAATATATATATTTACAAATGATATAGTTAAAACTGAACATTAAGTTTTGATAAATTTACATCTGATATATTTATATATATCTGTTTACATATGATCTATTTAAGGTTGAACAAATTAAGCTTGGATATTTACATATGATATATGTGAAATGAAACAAATTAAGTTTTGATATTTACATATGATATATTTAAAATTGAACAAATTAAGTTGATAAATATAGATATATTTACATGTATTTAAAACTGAACAATAAAGTTGATAAATTTACTTACATTTAAAATTGAACAAAAAGTTTTGATAAATATAAATACATTTACATATGATATTTAAAATTGAACAAATAAAATTTTGATAAACATACATATATTTGCATATGATATATTGAACATTGAACAAATTAAGATAACATACATATATTTACATGTATTTAAAATTGAACAATAAAGTTGCTAAATTTACATATATTTACATATAAAGTTTTGATAAATATACATATATTTACATATGATATATTTAAAATTGAACAAATTTACATATTTAAAATTGAACAAAGTTGATAAATTTACATATATTTAAAATTGAAGAAATAAAGTTTTGATAAATGTACATATATTTACATATAATATATTTAAAATCAAACAAATTAAGTTGATAATTTACATATATTTACATATGATATATTTAAAATTGAACAAATAAAGTTTTGATAAATTTACATACATTTACATATGATATATTTAAAATTGACCAAATTAAGATAACATACATATATTTACATGTATTTAAAATTGAAACAATAAAGTTGATAAATTTACATATATTAAATATATATAAAGTTTTGATAAATATACATATATTTACATATGATATATTTAAAATTGAACAAATTTACATATTTAAAATTGAACAAATTAAGTTTTGATAAATTTACATATAATATATATATAAAATTGAACAAGTTGATAAATTTACATCAATTTAAATTTGAAGAAATAAAGTTTTGATAAATTTACATATAATATAGTTAAAATTGAACAAATTAAGTTGATAAATTTACATATATTTACATATAATATATTTAAAATTGAACAAATTAAGTTGTTATTTACATATGATATATTTAAAATTGAAGAAATTAAGTTGATAAATATACAAATATTTACATATGATATATTTAAAGTTAAACAAATTAAGTTGATAAACACATATATTTGCATATGATATGTTTAAAATTGAACAAAGTTTTGATAAATTTAGATATATTTACATATATTTAAAATTGAACAAATAAAGTTTTGATCAATATACATATATTTACATATGATATATTTAAAATTGAACAAATTAATTAGATACATTTACATATATTTAAAATTGAACAAATTAAGTTGATAAACATACATATATTTACATATGTATATATTTAAAATTGAACAAATTAAGATAACATACATATATTTACATGTTTTTAAAATTGAACAATAAAGTTGCTAAATTTACATATATTTACATATATATAAAGTTTTGATAAATATACATATATTTACATATGATATATTTAAAATTGAACAAATTAAGTTTTGATAAATTTACATATAATATATATATAAAATTGAACAAGTTAAGTTGATAAATTTACATATATTTACATATGATATATTTAAAATTGAAGAAATTAAGTTGATAAATATACAAATATTTACATATAATATATTTAAAATTAAACAAATTAAGTTGATAAACATACATATATATTTGCATATGATATATTTAAAATTGAACAAATTAAGTTGATAAATTTACATATATTTACATATAATATATTTAAAGTTAAGTTTTGATATGTTTACGTATATATTTGACATATTTACGTTATCAACATGACTTGTTTCTGCAACATAAATGTGTAATTTTCTCACACTTGTGATAGAAAAGTGAAAATGCATCTGGAAAATGCTTAAATGTGACTTTGGAAGACTTTGTAGGAACTCTGAGATAGACGCAGGCACTGATCTGAGATCTGTCCAGTGATGGAAATAAACCTGATTGCTGATCTTCAGAAATGAAGAGTCTGTGATGTGGAGTTTAGCTCTCCATCATCAGCGCTGCTAATGAGCCTGCGTTTCCTGCTGCGCTGATGATAAGAGTCCCTGTAAACACGGCTGTCTGAACACGCCAGGCCTGAAGAAATCAACATCACGTCCATCTACGTCTATCTTCTCCAGAGTCAAATTTAAGCACTTTTCATGGCCAATCTTCAGCTCTTCATCACATTATATCAGATAATACTTGTAGTATTCTATAATATAATATTCTTACTAATAAATCTGATGGCATGTCATTTACTACAATTTAAATGTAGGATTTCCTAATAATTCAATAGTCATCAATTACTCCTTCCTTTATATTAAACAAAATGCAGAAAAACTACATTACCCATGATGCTGTGGAGACAATTCCACCAATCAGAGTGTCGGATTGTGGCAGGAATCCTTTAACCACTCCTGTGATGCCTGATCTCTGACCTCCACCGATGCATTTCTGATGTACTTCTTATGTTCCTGCAGGCCGAGCGATGAGTGTGACCCGACAGTGAGAGCAGACGCGTATGTGGATGACCTCTCCGCTGCTGTGGACGCCATATTGACCAATCACTGATCAATATCTGATGATCACGGATGCTGTACTGTAGCGACTCTAATGCAGATGCACTGACGGAAATAACTGTGAAAGAGAGACTCATTTAGCAGACTAGCTTAACTCATTTCTCAAATCTCTGTTTAGGGAAGAGTTTTGATGAGCGAAGATCCTGTGTTCGGCACTCTAGGCTAGTATTTAACAGCAGATGGCGCTCTGAGTCTGCATTTCTCATACCCTCTCCTCTCTCCATCTGCTGTTAAACACTAGCATAGAGCTCCGTCTGCTGTTCAACACTAGCCTAGAGCACCGTCTGCTGTTAAACTCTAGCCTAGAGCGCCGTCTGCTGTTCAACACTAGCCTAGAGCACCGTCTGCTGTTAAACTCTAGCCTAGAGCGCCGTCTGCTGTTCAACACTAGCCTAGAGCGCCGTCTGCTGTTAAACTCTAGCCTAGAGCGCCGTCTGCTGTTTAACACTAGCCTAGATCTCCGTCTGCTGTTAAACACTAGCCTAGAGCACCGTCTGCTGTTAAACTCTAGCCTAGAGCGCCGTCTGCTGTTAAACTCTAGCCTAGAGCGCCGTCTGCTGTTAAACTCTAGCCTAGAGCGCCGTCTGCTGTTAAACTCTAGCCTAGAGCGCCGTCTGCTGTTAAACTCTAGCCTAGAGCGCCGTCTGCTGTTAAACTCTAGCCTAGAGCGCCGTCTGCTGTTAAACACTAGCCTAGAGCGCCGTCTGCTGTTAAAACACTAGCCTAGAGCGCCGTCTGCTGTTAAACTCTAGCCTAGAGCGCCGTCTGCTGTTCAACACTAGCCTAGAGCGCCGTCTGCTGTTAAACACTAGCCTAGAGCGCCGTCTGCTGTTCAACACTAGCCTAGAGCGCCGTCTGCTGTTTAACACTAGCCTAGAGCGCCGTCTGCTGTTAAACACTAGCCTAGAGCGCCGTCTGCTGTTAAACACTAGCCTAGAGCGCCGTCTGCTGTTAAACTCTAGCCTAGAGCGCCGTCTGCTGTTTAACACCAGCCTAGAGCGCCGTCTGCTGTTAAACACTAGCCTAGAGCGCCGTCTGCTGTTAAACTCTAGCCTAGAGCGCCGTCTGCTGTTCAACACTAGCCTAGAGCGCCGTCTGCTGTTAAACACTAGCCTAGAGCGCCGTCTGCTGTTAAACACTAGCCTAGAGCGCCGTCTGCTGTTTAACACTAGCGTAGATCTCCGTCTGCTGTTAAACACTAGCCTAGAGCGCCGCCTGCTGTTTAACACTAGCCTAGAGTGCCGTCTGCTGTTAAACACTAGCCTAGATCTCCGTCTGCTGTTAAACACTAGCCTAGAGCGCCGCCTGCTGTTTAACACTAGCCTAGAGCGCCGTCTGCTGTTAAACACTAGCCTAGAGCGCCGTCTGCTGTTAAACACTAGCCTAGAGCGCCGTCTGCTGTTTAACACTAGCCTAGAGCGCCATCTGCTGTTTAACACTAGCCTAGATCTCCGTCTGCTGTTAAACACTAGCCTAGAGCGCCGTCTGCTATTAAACACTAGCCTAGAGCGCCGTCTGCTGTTAAACACTAGCCTAGAGCGCCGTCTGCTGTTAAACACTAGCCTAGAGCGCCGCCTGCTGTTTAACACTAGCCTAGAGCGCCGTCTGCTGTTAAACACTAGCCTAGATCTCCGTCTGCTGTTAAACACTAGCCTAGAGCGCCGTCTGCTGTTAAACACTAGCCTAGAGCGCCGTCTGCTGTTTAACACTAGCCTAGAGCGCCATCTAATGTTCAAAACTAAGCCTAGAATTAGTTTTTCAGCACTAGTGTTTATGAAATGATTGTTTGACACATTTTTGTGTGAATAAATCTGATGATCAGAGTCATTAACAATGCAGAAAGACTCGTTTATGCTTCTCTCCTGCGCTTCTCCGCTGTCTGAGCTTCATTCAAGACAATAGCTGGAAATCTCTGGTGTCGTTCTCAGGAACTGTACGATGTGGAGGAGATGAAACGCTGCAGAACAAACTCCATGCAGATCTTTTGTCAAACTGGTGCAGAGGTCACACACACACACACACACACACACACACACACACACACACAGAGCTCAGTTTCACACGCATCCTCCGAGTCGGGTTCATGAGGTAAGCGTCTGCTGCAGGATTTCACAACACACTCCATCTGAAGCACAGTAAAGCAATGCTGGGTCTCCTGTTCTCATCTAAAAGCTTCCTCTGTTTCCTTAGGGTCATTTACTGTGACGTGTTCATCAGAAATAATTTATCACAGAATTAATCACTTTAATAAGAGTAATTTTTGCGCCTTAACTTAATTCTCAACACACTTTACACTTGAAAATACAAGGATAGCAAATAAAAGTTATGCAGAAGATAAAAATTATTTATAATATATTTAATTAATAATAATAATTTAATTAATATATATATTAATATTATAGGTGGGCATAGATTAATTTTTTAAATCTAGATTAATCTAAAAACCCTAATGTGATCGGAACCGTGACATTTGTAATCCGTTAAACCACTAATATATATCAAAAAATAAAACAAGACAGAATATGATATAAATATAAATATATAAAAATATAAATATAAAACCTATTTAAAAAACACAAATAGGCAAGTCTTAAAAAAGTGACTCGCCTAAAAAGAGACTTTAACTCCTGGATATGAAGCTAAAGTCAAATAACTTGCTAGGACAAAATCTTTAGACTGTTCACTCATTAGTTGCATTAATTATTTGGGCTAAAAATATGTAAAACGGCATGCTTGAATAAAATTGCTTAACTAAGGCCCAATCTCAATTCTACTTTTGTACCTGATCTCATCATCGTCTGATCTCATATGAAGCAAGAAATTACGATGACATATGATGACATGTGCAGGTGCTTCACCCTCGGTTTTAAGGGCCAAGGGACAGCACCTGCACTAGTAATCATATGTCATCACGATCTCTTGCTTCATATGAGATCAGACGATGGCGACTGCTGTAGTTATTCCATTTGTGTTAGTTTTTGCTATTTATCTTCAGGAAATCACTGAAGGCATATATCATGTTATCATAACCATCGAATGTGGCAATAAGATCGTAACTGTAGTGTGTATTTACACAGTGGCCATATTCATCTATATAAACACACCAAAAACTACATTAACATTATAGCAGACACTGTAAAAGCTCATTCTCAGCCACTAGACATTACTGACAGGGTATTCAAGTGTCATCGAGTGACAGAATGTTGTGGGACTGCTGTACAGGAGTTATTATTAGGCATTATAGATCACGAAATTTAGCGGTTTTTTTTATTTTAGCGCTTCTTTTTTTTTAAAGCATGACGGGAAAACATGAACCCAGTTGTGAATATATTAAAACATGTGTTTGTTTGTTGTAAAACTTGGTAATAACGACAAAAATAGTAATTTACTTCTGGGTGCAGTGATCCTGCCATTGTGACTGGTGTATTCTGGGAAATTTTCTTACCTCTTGGTTCCGAGTGTGGTCCTGAAAAACTTTGTTCGAAGGTGTATTCACCCTTCCCCTTAGCCCTACACCTTCAAGCTAAAGAGAATTGGGACACCACTACCACTTCATGGGAGCGCGCAAAACGAGGGATAGGGGTAAGGGGAAGGGCTAAGGGGTAGAATTGGGATTGGGCCTAAATTGACTTGCATTTGCTCTAAATGTCATTGGTCATTCTGAAGCACAGATCCTGCAGTAATGTGCAGTTTCACATATTCAGCAGCTTTATGTTGCCTATGGAGGCATGCAATCAGACCTGTTTACCAGACGACAAAATAACCTCATCAATGAGTGTATAGAGGAAAAACAACAGCATTCAGAAAGTGTTGAAACACAGAATCCTGGTGCAGATTGACTTGAGACGAAGCAGACGCAGCGGTGCATGCGCACACGAGCCTCTATTGTTGAAGTTTAATGAGTGAAATATGAGCTGCTGCTGAAATGACTGTAAACAGACACGGTGTGCAGGAAGTCTTAAAGCTCTCTGTCACATCAATGATTTGAGTGAGTTCATTCTGGATCGTTTCACAGCACGTTCAGCTCATGAAGCTCCACTGCTCCTATATAGCTCACTGCACTCCATACACTCCAATGATAAACTCACTGCACTCCATACACTCCAATGATAAACTCACTGCACTCCATACACTCCAATGATAAACTCACTGCACTCCATACACTCCAATGATAAACTCACTGCACTCCATACACTCCAATGATAAGCTCACTGCACTCCATACACTCCAATGATAAACTCACTGCACTCCATACACTCCATTGATAAACTCACTGCACTCCATACACTCCATTGATAAACTCACTGCACTCCATACACTCCAATGATAAACTCACTGCACTCCATACACTCCAATGATAAGCTCACTGCACTCCATACACTCCAATGATAAACTCACTGCACTCCATACACTCCATTGATAAACTCACTGCACTCCATACACTCCATTGATAAACTCACTGCACTCCATACACTCCAATGATAAGCTCACTGCACTCCATACACTCCAATGAAAAACTCACTGCACTCCATACACTCCAATGATAAACTCACTGCACTCCATACACTCCAATGATAAACCCACTGCAGACACTCCAATGATAAGCTCACTGCACTTCATACACTCCAATGATAAACTCACTGCAGACACTCCAATGAAAAACTCACTGCACTCCATACACTCCAATGATAAACTCACTGCACTCCACACTCCAATGATAAACCCACTGCAGACACTCCAATGATAAGCTCACTGCACTCCATACACTCCAATGATAGACTCACTGCAGACACTCCAATGATAAGCTCACTGCACACCATACACTCCAATGATAAACTCACTGCACTCCATACACTCCAATGACAAACTCACTGCACTCCATACACTCCAATGATAAACTCACTGCACTCCATACACTCCAATGATAAACTCACTGCACTCCATACACTCCAATGATAAACTCACTGCACTCCATACACTCCAATGATAAACTCACTGCACTCCATACACTCCAATGATAAACTCACTGCAGACACTCCAATAATAAACTCACTGCACTCCATACACTCCAATGATGAACTCACTGCACTCCATACACTCCAATTATAAACTCACTGCACTCCATACACTCCAATGATAAACTCACTGCACTCCATACACTCCAATGATAAACTCACTGCAGACACTCCAATGATAAACTCACTGCACTCCATACACTCCAATGATAAACTCACTGCAGACACTCCAATGATAAACTCACTGCACTCCATACACTCCAATGATAAACTCACTGCAGACACGCCAATGATGAACTCACTGCACTCCATACACTCCAATGATAAACTCACTGCACTCCATACACTCCAATGATAAGCTCACTGCACTCCATACACTCCAATGATAAACTCACTGCAGACACTCCAATGATAAGCTCACTGCACTCCATACACTCCAATGATAAGCTCACTGCACTCCATACACTCCAATGATATACTCACTGCACTCCATACACTCCAATGATAAACTCACTGCACTCCATACACTCCAATGATAAGCTCACTGCACTCCATACACTCCAATGATAAGCTCACTGCACTCCAATGATAAACTCACTGCACTCCATACACTCCATTGATAAGCTCACTGCACTCCATACACTCCAATGATATACTCACTGCACTCCATACACTCCAATGATAAACTCACTGCACTCCATACACTCCATTGATAAACTCACTGCACTCCATACACTCCATTGATAAGCTCACTGCACTCCATACACTCCAATGATAAACTCACTGCACTCCATACACTCCATTGATAAGCTCACTGCACTCCATACACTCCAATGATAAACTCACTGCACTCCATACACTCCAATGATAAACTCACTGCACTCCATACACTCCAATAATAAACTCACTGCACTCCATACACTCCAATGATAAGCTCACTGCACTCCATACACTCCAATGATAAGCTCACTGCACTCCATACACTCCAATGATACTCACTGCACTCCATACACTCTAATGATAAACTCACTGCACTCCATACACTCCAATGATACTCACTGCACTCCATACACTCCAATGATAAGCTCACTGCACTCCATACACTCCAATGATAAACTCACTGCACTCCATACACTCCAATGATAAGCTCACTGCACTCCATACACTCCAATGATAAGCTCACTGCACTCCATACACTCCAATGATAAGCTCACTGCACTCCATACACTCCAATGATACTCACTGCACTCCATACACTCCATTGATAAACTCACTGCACTCCATACACTCCAATGATACTCACTGCACTCCATACACTCCAATGATAAGCTCACTGCACTCCATACACTCCAATAATAAGTTCACTGCACTCCATACACTCCAATGATAAGCTCACTGCACTCCATACACTCCAATGATAAACTCACTGCACTCCATACACTCCAATGACAAACTTACTGCACTCCATACACTCCAATGATAAACTCACTGCACTCCATACACTCCAATGATAAACTCACTGCACTCCATACACTCCAATGATAAACTCACTGCACTCCATACACTCCAATGATAAACTCACTGCACTCCATACACTCCAATAATAAACTCACTGCACTCCATACACTCCAATGATAAGCTCACTGCACTCCATACACTCCAATGATAAGCTCACTGCACTCCATACACTCCAATGATACTCACTGCACTCCATACACTCCAATGATACTCACTGCACTCCATACACTCCAATGATAAGCTCACTGCACTCCATACACTCCAATGATAAACTCACTGCACTCCATACACTCCAATGATAAGCTCACTGCACTCCATACACTCCAATGATAAACTCACTGCACTCCATACACTCCAATGATACTCACTGCACTCCATACACTCCAATGATACTCACTGCACTCCATACACTCCAATGATAAACTCACTGCACTCCATACACTCCAATGATAAACTCACTGCACTCCATACACTCCAATGATAAACTCACTGCACTCCATACACTCCAATGATACTCACTGCACTCCATACACTCCAATGATAAACTCACTGCACTCCATACACTCCAATGATACTCACTGCACTCCATACACTCCAATGATAAACTCACTGCACTCCATACACTCCAATGATAAACTCACTGCACTCCATACACTCCAATGATAAGCTCACTGCACTCCATACACTCCAATGATAAACTCACTGCACTCCATACACTCCAATGATACTCACTGCACTCCATACACTCCAATGATACTCACTGCACTCCATACACTCCAATGATAAACTCACTGCACTCCATACACTCCAATGATAAACTCACTGCACTCCATACACTCCAATGATAAACTCACTGCACTCCATACACTCCAATGATACTCACTGCACTCCATACACTCCAATGATAAACTCACTGCACTCCATACACTCCAATGATACTCACTGCACTCCATACACTCCAATGATAAACTCACTGCACTCCATACACTCCAATGATAAACTCACTGCACTCCATACACTCCAATGATAAGCTCACTGCACTCCATACACTCCAATGATAAACTCACTGCACTCCATACACTCCAATGATAAACTCACTGCACTCCATACACTCCAATGATAAACTCACTGCACTCCATACACTCCAATGATAAGCTCACTGCACTCCATACACTCCAATGATAAACTCACTGCACTCCATACACTCCAATAACAGCACAATCATTCAAACTCTCCAATAACACAAACAGAGGTCTGCGATGATTGTTTACCAAAACGTGAGGAGACGCACTTCCTGCTGCACAGGAAATGAGGAGTAATCACACACACCGACAGATCTCCACTGCAGCAGACACACACACACTTCTACAAAACAAAAGACCACGACCTTCACAAATGCAGCATGTGGATCGAACTTCCTGTGTGTTTGATCAGTATTTCCTGTTTGAGAGATCAGAGCAGCTGCTAAAATACAGTGAATCTGTAAAGTCTGCCATTTTCATGAACCCACAAGTCATTTTTCAGCCCATATCAAAACAGTAAAACTAAGCCTGAGAGTATCAGGATCATTTACATAACTAGATATTAAAGTTTGAGGACAAACTTTAGGGTGGCTTGAAAAGTCTGAAAGTTTGAAGTCATTTTTAAAGTGTAAATAACTGAAGCAGTTTTTATGAAGTTTCAAACAGTCGGCATAGATAAGTACATATATGTTAGCATGTTTCCAGTATAGATTGGCATGTTTCTTGGTAGG
>NC_079446.1:48410254-48492754 GCF_903798145.1 Danio aesculapii | reverse complement strand
ATGACTAGCTTTGTGGTCCAGGGTCACACATTACAGTGAAACATGAACCAGATTAGGCATGGGACGATAACCGTTTTCAAGGTATACCGCGGTTAGTAAAAATGTCAAGGTTTCAACATTTTCTGCAATACCATTCCTACCGTATGTGCACGATTTTTTATTTACGTTTGTTTTGTTTTGTCTTTTAGGACAACAGCATCTTCAGCAGGAAATATATCTATAGATTCCGTATTAAATGGTAAAAAAATCTGTTTTTGACACAAATGACGACAGCAGAAGTCAATAATTAATTTAGTCTGACATGTTTACTCTTCCAAAATATTATAAATGTTTCTCAAAATAAAATATATTGTGTTCAAAAGAGATTTGTGTTGTTGTTTTTAACCCAGACATTTCAAAAGAACCTATTTTAGAGCCGTAATCATAATACCGTGATACTGTGATATTTTTATCCAAGGTTATCATACCATCAGAATCTCATAACGGCCCATGCCTAAACCAGATGTAAGATTAGTTTTCCTAATAGACCAGTCAGACACCACGGCGCTCTTACAAACACATTAAAATGCTGTTTATTTGTAGAGAAATAAGTACATTTACTTCTGTAGTTATTCAATGTAAAAAGAGAAAAATAGATCTAATAGCTTTTTTTTTTTCACCAGTGAGGAACTGAATTACCTGATATTACTACTGTTACACATCTGAAGCCCTTTAACGTGTGTGCATGTCTGTGTGTGTGTGTGTGTGATCCATATGAACATTAGAGTCGTATCTTTTTTAAGTCAAACGGCTCTGCTAATCTAAACGTGTGTGTGTGTGTGTGTGTGTGTGTGTTCTCTTGCGCCACATGGAGCTTGGATCACGTCCTCCATGTGCTTCACCCTGAGTCGATTACATGTGTCCTGCATCACTTACTGAAGTGTACATCCCATAATAATCCAACAAGGAATGCTTCCTCTCAGTTCCTCTCGATCTGTTCGATATCCAGTTCTCCACCCAGCTGGAATAAATCCCGCCCCCTTCTGCTACAAAGCCCCGCCCACAAGCACTCACGCTCCTTTCCAGGGGGCCTGCTGCTCTCTGATTGGTGGATGAGGGCGTCCGCTGAGCTGCTCTCTGATTGGTGGATGAGGGCGTCAGCTGAGCTGCTCTCTGATTGGTGTGTGATGCCGTCCGCTGAGCTGTTGTTCTGAGCACGCTCACATGTGTCGTTGAGGAGCGTCGGGCTGCTGGACGGTAGAGTTTGGTCATCGCCGCTGAATCCTGGACAGCTGAGACTGTGAAAATCCTGCAGCTTCTGTTGAGGAAAATAAATAAATAAATAAATAAATAAATAAATAAATAAATCTACATAAAAATCTACTTTATTTCTATAGTAGTTCATACAGTAGAAATAGATGTATGAGTTGATGGATAGATGGACAGACGGACAGACAGACTGACTGAAAGATAGATCGATATAATGATAGATCAATACAACAATAGATATAAAGAATGATAAAACGACAGATTGATACAATGACAGATATATAGAATGATATAATGATCGAGCGATATACAACGATAGATATATAAAAAAGATATAACGATAGATCAATACGATAGATAGAATGATATTATGATAGATCGATATGATATATAAAACGATAGATATACAGAGCAATATAACGATACAACGATAGATATAAAGAATTATATAACGATAGATCGTTACAATGATAGATATATAGAACAATAGATATATAGAACGATATAACGACAGATCGATACAATGATAGATAGAAAGATATAACGATTAGATTGATACAACGATAGATAGAAAGATATAACGTTTAGATTGATACAACGATAGATAGAAAGATATAACGATAGAACAATACAATAATATATATAACGATAGATATACAGAAAGATATAACGATAGATATAACGATATAACGATAGAGATTGATACAACAACACAGAAAGATATAACGATAGATCGATACAACGATATATAAAACGATAGATATACAGAACGATATAACGATACAACAACAGATAGAAAGATATAACGATAGATTGATACAACGATATATAAAACAATAGATATACAGAACAATATAACAATACAACAACAGATAGAAAGATATAACGATAGATCGATACAACGATATATAAAACGATAGATATATAGAACGATATAACGATACAACAACAGATAGAAAGATATAACGATAGATCGATACAACGATATATAAAACAATAGATATACAGAACAATATAACAATACAACAACAGATAGAAAGATATAACGATAGATCGATACAACGATAGACAGAACGGTATAACGATAGAGATCGATACAACAACACATAGAAAGTTATAACGATAGATCGATACAACGATATATAAAACGATATACAGAATGATATAACGATAGATCGATACAACGATATATAAAACAACAGATATACAGAACGATATAACGATACAACGATAGGTAGAACGATACAACGATAGATCGATACAACAATAGATATATAGAAAGAAAGATATATAGAACGATACAATAATATTTATATAGAACAATAGATATAAAGAATCATATAATGATAGATCAAGGTGATAGATATATAGAATGATTTAACGATAGATCGATATAACGATAAATATATAGAACGATATAATGATAGATCGATATAACGATAGATATATTGAATGATTTAACGATAGATTGATATAACGATAGATATATAGAACGATATAATGATAGATCGATACAACAATAGATATATAGAACGATAGATATAAGGAATCATAACGATAGATCCATACAATAATAGATATATTGAATGCAGTGTTTACCCTAGATTTACAGTTTTGGTGGTGGGGGGTGGATTGGGGCAAGGAGACTCTATAAATGGCCGTGTCACAACTGCCTGTTTATGCTGTCTACATATTTGACAGAACATTTCACGTAATTTACGTTGAACTATCCCTTTAAATGCATGTTTGTGCTAACAATAAAACGGCAGCATTTAATACTTCACTAGCATCTAACCGAGGTCAAAGCTGCAGGCATAATATTAACATTGCATCATAGCAGGTTTTGGCAGGTTGTTTAGTCTAAAAGTCCATCATTTTTGGTCATCTTTTTTATTGTTTTGTGTTGTTGTTGTTTTAAAATGGAACATTTTTGCCTCTGGTCTCTATGGTTGTAGACAGGACTACATATTGTAAATATAACCTAATGACCAGTGACAATCAAAACCCCAATAAAGACTAAACGGCCAATCAGAGCCAGCAATGATCTGATGTCTGAAATCACATGTCTGACGCTTCACTCCTGACTGACGTGTTATATTAGTGGTCAGGCCTCGTTTCCACAGCAACAGAGTACTTGGTTTGTAAATGGAGCCGTTTTTTCCACTGACACAATGATTGTGTGTGTGAACATTGTGTGTGTGTTTATTGTTTGCTGTAGCCACACACACACACACACACACAGACTAATGGTTTAGTTCTCATTCCTGGAATCAGTGTGTAAACCAGATGAGGGTGATCCTATCAGAGATGAGCAGAAGAGACCATCACAGGACACAGAGCTGCACGATTCTGGCTAAAATGAGAATCACTATTTGTTTTTGCTTTAAATGAAGATCAGGATTTTCTCAGGATTTTGCAGATGTAAAATAAAGCTTAATATGAGTAGGCTATTATTATTGTTATTTCTTAAACATGGTAAAACAATAATAATATTAGGCCTGTGCAGGTCTACTGTTGGTTAAAATGCTCAAATTTTGTATAGACTTTGAATGGTGGACTTGAACAGACTTTAAATTTGTCCTGGTCATTAATGCACCAGTAAAGTGATCAAAATACAACTATTCATAATGCTGAAGTTGAATTATTATGTTTAAGATATATGCTTGGCATTTGTCATTAACAACATTATTAGACCATTTTATTGACCTTTACTTTGTTTGGAGGCCGCCATATTGACCAGCGTCTTCCGGTAGAATGCTGAGAACTTTACAGCGTTTACAACTGGTTAATCTTGGTCAGAAAATGGTTGGCAATACTGTTTTTAAGAGGCTTACGGAGTGTTTTCGTGATCCAAAACCTTGATGTTGAAAGGTGTGTGTTAAAGCCGTTATACTTCTGTCAGATGCGGTTCAAGCGCGAGAGAAAAACGCTCTCCTAATTCAGTGTCTGCCGTCAGATCAGATGCTGAAATACAGCATCAGTGTTCCTGACCTGTCAGCTGTTATACTGCGCTCAGCAGCTCTTCAATGCACACACACACACACACACGTACGCAATAGATCACTGTATTATAGAGCAAACCATATTACTGATATCAAACCTAACAGCTATGTAACGAAGCCATGCAATTTCCAAATAATAAATGTACGTCACTGATACTCTGCTGGCTGATTTGCATGTTGATTCTAATCAGGAGCAGTTTACGTTTCATTTAGGCCCAATCCCAATTCTACGCCTTAGCCCTTCCCCTTACTCCTCGTTTTGCGCGTTCCCGTGAAGGGGTAAGAGTGTCCTAATTCTCATTAGCTTGAAGGCGTAAGGCTAAGGGCAAGGGGTAGATACCCCTTCGAATGAAGATTTTTCAGGACCACACTCGGAACCAAGAGGTAAGAAATACTGTAGTGCTGTCCCAATTCTTAGGGGTAAATTTAGAAGCCCTTCCCCTTAACCATCGGTTTTAAGGGCCAAGGGGAAGGGGTACAAAAACAGAATTGGGATTGGGCCTTAGTTAGTTTGTATTGTGTAGTATTTACCTTGGTGTGTGTTTTTCTGTCATTTCAAAATGCCACTTTATTTTCCCTTTGTGCCTGTATTTTCAATCAACATGTTTGTAGGACAGTATAAACTGTGTGTGTCAAACATTTTGGTGAATTACATGTGTTTGGGTTGATTATATATTTAGATAAAAGGGAAAATGATCACTTCAGCGATGACGCTGCTTCATTTAAATGGCACAAGATGGCGTCTGACGGTAATAGTAAATGACTCGCAGATGTTGTTTTACATTCCTATTAGATGGCATTTATTAAATGATCAGTCCAGGAGGTGGCGCTGATCAACAGCAGTATTAGTTCAAAGATGTTAAAAGCAAGTAAAATAGATTAAAACTATCATTTCAAAGCTGTCCAAATGTAACTGTTTATAAACATCAAGCGGCGACAGGAAGTTCTTAGCATCCTCCTTACGCATACATGCAAAGCATAATGGGTAATTAAGGTCTATTCATTGGTAAAATCAGACATTTGTCATGATCAGATTCCCTCTTGCGTTACATTCAACATTATATAGGCTAGAGTAGTTATACTGACACTGTTAAACATTTATTCTCATGCACAACACGTGTTCGCTATGAAAGAAAAAGCATATCAAGCTCTTGTCATAATCATAACTCTAAAATGATCATATTTTAATTATGTGTGTGCCGGTTTCACTGTCACAGCAGAGTGCGGCTCATGGCTGCCGTCACTTTGAGAAAATACACAAGTGCAAATCATACTTCACGCGCGGCTCTCAAACGATCGCTCTGTGCAACAAAAAACGTTATTTACACCTTTATTAGCTGTTATTCACAGCCAATGCAGGTTCTGTTCACTAAATTAGACATCAATGGCGGACGCGCGTGTTCTCTCGGTAGTAAATAAACAGTGCGTCAGCTAACGTGTGATTTCACGGCCGCGGCTACATCATTATATTAAGACAGAAATGACAGTTTTGGGTGAATTATACCTTATAAATACAGTATGTGACACTAAACACCATTAGGAGGTGTCCATGTTGCTCATTACGGTCCATGTTGCAGTGAAGACTTGAGCGTCTGCACTCCTGACCTTGAAAATATAATTGGCTGAATCGTAGAAACGCTGAATTAAGATCGCGTGTAGGGTCGAATCGAGATCGCGATCTTATTTCGATTAATCGTGCAGCTCTAACAGGACACGAAGTAAATACAGTGTTTAATTCAGCAGACACAGAAACACCCTGACCAAGTGGACAGATAACTGAGAAATACAGCAGTCCCTCGTTAATTCCAGGAGCTACGTTCTTAAAATAGCCTGCAATAGGTGAAATCCGCGAAGTAGTCTGCTTTATTTTTATTATAGATGTTTTAAGGCTGTAAAAGCCCTCACTACACACTTTATACACTTTTCTCAGACAGGCGTTAACATTATTCCTGCAGTCACTGACCTACAAACCTAAAGCAGACTCCATCCTTACGAGGGTCTTGTTGCGGAGAGTTACAACCCTTTTTGCATCTTTGTTGAAACTTATTGCAGCTGTCATCCTTATGTTATTTCCCTCCTTCTTTATGTAGTGAACCAAAGATTCATTTATTTCATAATGGTGCCCTACAGCCACGTAACTTCTACCTTTAGCATGTCCTGAAGTTAAACTTTTTGTGTTTTGGGTGCCTTTTGGGTGCTGCCGTGGGTGCCTTTGACGGTGCAGAACATTTCGTGGACATTGCAACCTGCAAACATACAGTCCAGCACTTCAGAGTCACACTGCTAGCAATCATAGTGAATTTGGCAAGCTGAACTCATTCTGTGCTGTACAGGAGACACAGCACAGAGGAGATTGACTGACAATAGTCTACAGCTAATCAGGACGCAGAACACAATGCGCAGTATAAAAAAAAGCATGTCAAATTGCACAAAGAAATAAAACCGCGAACCTACGAGGCCACGAAAGGTGAACTGCTTGACAGCAAGGGAGAAACAAAATCCATCTCTCGAAGACAGTTCAGTAATTATGGATTTGACTGCACCAACACTTAAATTGTATGGCCAGGATCCATTTGTTTCTCCACTAAAAAAAATTTCTATCGTCTGCGCCAGTGGTGTAGGTGGTTAGTGCGTCAACACATGCACTCCAGTGCTCGCGACGACCCAAGTTCGATTCCCGTCTCGCAGTCCTATGTCGATCCTTCCCCTCTCTCTGTTCCCCATGCTTTCCTGTCAACACTCTCTACTGTCCTGTCCATTAAAGGTGAAAACCCAGACAAAATAATTATTTAAAAAAAAAAAACATTCAATCATAATATCGGGTCTTTATTTTTAGACCTGGTCATCTCCAATCCTTCTTCTATTTCTTATTGGAACAACCTCTTTGATGATATTAAATGGTCGTATGTGTGGTCACTCCCCCACAATTTTTTTTAACAAATAAAATTAAAGAAATTTCTTTAAAAATTATTCACAGATTTTATCCAGTGATCCACAAAAACTCAAAAATGACACTGACGTCTCTTGCTCTTTCTCTGAGGCTCCTGAATCTGTTGCTCACTTGCTTTGGGAATGTCCCTTTGTTAAACCGTTCTGGTCTGATGTGAACTCTCCAGTTGTCCAAAAGGTTTGTGGTGATTTTTCTTTAAGCTATAGACATGTTGTTTTGGGCTTTTACATTAAAGAAAAACAAATCTAACTGCATAAACCTCATTTTATTCATTGGAAAGTATTTTATACTCAAATCCAAATATACTCAGTGTAAGCCAAATCTTAAAACAAAAACTGCAACATTATTTAAAAACCATCACAGACTCTCACAACAAGAAAGCTATTAAACTGATAAAACATGTGCTTTATTTAATATTCTGCATTCATTTGTTTTGTTTTTGTCATGTGCCCTCATTTATTTCTTTATTTTTTGTTTCTTTTCCTCTCTCTTTGTCTTTCTTTTGCTTTACCTATATTATATTTATTTTAAATGTGTTACATTTCTCTTGTTGCAAAAAAGTAATATTTGTATTGATTGCACTATAATTCTGTCAAGTTTTATATTTGTTGTAATGGACTGTTGTTATTGCAATAATAAATAAATAAAATTATAGGCCCAAAAATGAGACATTTTTATAAATATGTTTGGTTGAATTGTGCTATATGGTATTTATAAATATCCTACATTTGCATATTGCAATAGACATATCAGCTTTGCAATAAAATGCGATTTAATACCAAAGTATTTTTGTGTGGCTGCCATATGCACATCCTCTGAAAGACCGGTATCTGTACTGATTTTAGTCTTGATGCTGAAATATGACCAAAGCAACCAAGACATGTTTTTAAAATGAACAAGACAGCAAAGTTCCTCCTCTCTGTTTTAATTTTTTTTTAAATTTGATTTACTAGGGGATACCACAGCAGAATGAACCGCCAACTACTCACATCTTTTACACAGCGGATGCCCTTCCAGCTGCAACCCAGTACTGGGAAACACCCATACACAAATTCACACACACTACGGCCAATTTAGTTCATTAATTCATCTATAGCACATGTGTTTGGACTGTAGGCGAAACCGGAGCACCAGGAGGAAACACACGCCAACACGGGGAGAACATGCAAACTGGCACAGAAATCGAATCAGCGACCTTCTTGCTGTGAGGCCACAGTGCTAACCACTGAGCTATACACATATTAGAAAACACAATGAAAGTTATTCTTTCATTCATTTTCCTTCAGCTTAGTCCCTTTTTATCAGGGGTGGCCACAGCGGAATGAACCACCAACTATTCCGACACATGTTTAAAGCAGTGGATGCCTTTCCAGCTGCAATCCAGTACTGAGAAAGAAAGTTATTCAACAGACATTAAAAAGGATATTGAAAAAAAGATCCAGATGGACATTGAAAATTCATTCATTCACTTTGGTTTAGTCCCTTTATCAATTAGGGGTCACCACAGTGGAATGAACCGCCAACTTATCCAGCATATGTTTTACGCAGCGGATGCCCTTCCAGCCACAACCCAGTACTGGGAAACAAACAAACAAACAAAAACAAACAAACACACACACACCCGCACACACGCACGCACGCACGCACCCACACACACAGGCCAATTTAGTTCATCCGATTCCCCTATAGCGCATGTCTTTGGACTGGGGGGAAACCAGAACACCCGGAGGAAACCCACGCAAACTCCACACAGAAATGCCAACTGACCCAGCCGAGGCTCAAACTAGCGACCTTCTTGCTGTGAGGCGACAGCGCTACCTACTGGGCCTCCGTCACTGAAAATATTAGACACAAAAAAATCAAGTCACACATGGCAGAAGTCATTTTCTCAGTGTAATGTTCACCTGTGTCATCTTGAGCAGGTCCAGCGAGGGCCTCTGTTTGTGCGAGTCGGCCGGTCTCCTGCGCTTGACTCCGATCTTCTGATGGTTGTGTACGCAGGGCTGCGATCGGCTGCGTGCGAGTCCGCTCTGCCCGCTGCGGCGCTGCAGCTCTGGGGTGGATTCAGGAGAGCTGGCCTCCGCCGGGCAGATCTGCTCATGCGAACGGTACAGCGTCTGCGGCGTCTGTGGGCACTCGGAGAACGCCTGGAATGGGAAACCATGAGCGAAGGGCTCCAGATGACTGCTGTGCGCCGGCAGAGTGAAGCTGGAGCTGCGCTGCATTGCAGGAAAGCCTGACGGATTGAAGACTCCTCTCTGGACGCTCCCTCCGCTGTGGCAGCGTCGCTTTTCTACTGCCGTCCAGACGCGCGAGCCCTGCGGACGCCAGGATGAGCGGCAGCCCAGCTCCTCCGAGCAAGATAGCGAGCGGCATTGGCGTTTGCTGGGCGGTGCGGCGCTAGCAGGAGATGCTTCACTCAGACTCAGATCCCTCAGTAACCCGCTGATGCTGCCGGCGGAGCCCGCCTCGCGCATACTGTCCCACAGACTCTCCAGACTGGAGCCCACAGGCCGCTGCTGGACGCCACGCACACTACCAACATCCGCCCAGCACCCAGAGTCTGCAACACAACACATTGGAGAGATGATATCAGATGTAGGATACAACATGATGAGCCAACCAAAATCAGTGTGTGTCTCGCTGCAAATATGATCTGAATGGTTTAAAGGTGCTGTGTGTAAGTTTCTGACTCTTCTAAAGCATAAAAACACCATGATATGTTTGCAGATATTCAGAAACATGCTAAGTGAACATATTTATCTGAAAAATAATGCTGAAGTCAGATATTCTGCTTTGAAAATGTGCGTTACGTGCCGGCAATTCAGTCTTTGTTTTGGTCATTTAACCCGCCCAATGCCAGTTTAGCCAATTATATTTCAGCACCCCGGGTTACTTTTGAGGAAATCAGCGTATTTTATTAATTCAGTCATGAATCCTCTTAAAGCATGTGCTCATGACCGAAATGCGACCTCCAGTGGACAGTAGCAGCCTCCGAAATGAGACGCAGATTCAGAGTTCCACATGAGGTTATTAATTAGTAATTAATATAAATATTACAAACGTAAACATTACGTTTAAAACAGAGCATGTGTGTAATGAAGTACAGCGATTCACTTCAGCTTTACTTCATCAGCACAGCCGCATGTCAGAACAATTATAAAAGACGCTTCAATCCCGGTTTGTGGATGTTAAATCAGGTTTATTTTGTACATTAATATAAGAGATATCCATACAGCAGTGGAGATTAACCTGTATCCTGTCACATATGCGTGCAAAAAGAGTGCAAAGCTAAACGCGCGCTCTGTCTTTGTGTGTGTGTGTGTCTGCGCTATGTGTGTGCCAGAACTTTGTAACGACATTGTGTGTGACTCATCGTTGCAACTTCACAACAAGTGCATCAAATACTGATTGGTATTCTTACTGTAGTATTTCTCACAAACGTTACGCGAGATCTGATTCCTAAGGTGATTGAGGCATGCTGCTGACAGGCAGGTGGGAACGGTGGCCATGGATGACTAGCCTTAAAGGCCCAGTACAAAAAAACAGCAACAAGCTTTTACCAGCTATAATACAGACACTTCAGACAGCTATAATAAATTATCTGAAGGGTGTTTTGAGCTGAAACTTTACAGACACATTCTGGGGACACAAAAGACTTATATCTGGAAAAAGTGGTAACCTAGGTGCCCTTTAAGTCAATGCAAAAAGACGTAATTAGACATCCTGCAGCAATATTCACACAAAAGACGCAAGTCTAGTGAACGGCACGAGTGAATTGTGCATTATTTAAATAATTTCTCAAGTTGAAAAATCATTAAAGCAGGTTATTTTGGTCTAAGACGACTTACAATGGCCTCCTAAATGTAGAAAAACCACGAAAACACCATCCAGAACATTCCTAAATCTAGAGTCCTGCTGCTCATATGGACGGGGCTCATGTGTCTGAATGAGCACGCATCACATGATTTACAGCTTCCTATGAACCAGGATCAAAACCACAGCAGAATATCCAGATCTGACCCCCAAAAAAAATGCACCAGCCTCCAGTCTGAGTCGTTTCTTTAGGCTGAACAAAAGGGCCGAGTTCACAGGAAGAGCCTGTAGACGCTAACAAACAACACAGCTGTGCCTGAGAAACAAAGAGGTCAGAAATAGAGCGTCTGATCGATGGCAGGAGGCCAGACGAATGAACATCTGTGTGTGGAGTGTGTGTTTGGGTTACTCCTCCTGACACGGATCACCAACACACACTGCACGACACCGCTGACCAGCTACTGTCCGCATACTTCATGTTTGAGTTGCTCTGAATAATCTGGAACATCACTGGGGTTAAACTGAGACCTGAGAAACATGAAGTGCTACAATCTTTCTATACTTTACACCATATATCTGAATAATTCATGATGTACGGAGTTCTGTTTCAAGGTCCAAGCCACTACTCATTTAAATTGAGGAAATTAATATGAGCAATTCCATGCAGATGTCAACCTTGCCATAAAAAAATAAATAAATAAAGTTTTCACCAAAATAGCGAAACCCTTTCTGAGTTTTTTTGAGCAGGCTTGTATTTTACAGCCCTGCAAAAATACTCATACAGAAAAAAATTACAAAAAATAATAAATACATACTATTTTAAAGGCTCTACTTTTTCCACAATACCACTGAAAACTAAATCTAGAAATATGTTAAAAGGAAGATCTACAGCTTGAGAAATATTAGAAAGGAATTGAAAGTGCTACTCTACTATTTAAAGGGCACCTATGGTAAAAAATCTACTTTTGAAGCTGTTTGGACAGACATATGTGCATGTATGGTGTATAGACCGTCATATTGGGGTGATATAAACACACCCAGTGCTTTTTTTTTCAAATTTAACAACATAAAAACGGTGGACTAATTGGAGCGGTTTTCAAATCCACCGCAACTTTACGTAGGAGAGCGGTCCCCCCGCCCACCAATATTGATTGACAGGCGCGTCATCATATCCTCAGTTTGTTGATTCACGTCCGCCATTTTCAGCGTGAGTTGAAGCGATATCACTAAAGGAACACGCTAGCTCTATTTTTAGATGCAAGGCTCATTGAGCTCAACACAAGATCAATATTCTCCACATTATCGCTCTAATCGGAATTATTGGTTGTATCTTTAGGTAGGTTTGCAAACATGTGTTCTCATCAACTTCTCATTGAGTCTACCTTATACTTCAGCCGTTTGCATTTCTCGCGATCACAGAAGCTCCCTGTGATCTTAACTAGCATGCGTTTTACAATTCTAAACATCGGTTTCTATCAGGGTACAAACAACGGCGCGACGATTTGGGACACTTCATGTTTCTGCCGCGCCACAGAGAGTGTCTGGTGTGCCGTGTCGCGGCTTCGAGCGGCGCATCCGGTGCCTCAGTCAAAGTTAATTCAGTGTGCGTGGTTATTAGTTTCTGTGTACAAGCTCGGCACTTGAAACTAGCACACAGTTGGCTGTAAAACTGTACAAAGACACAAATGATTTTGTACTCTCTGCGTGGTCTGTGTCAGAGTCGTATATGTACAACTGAATGCTGATCCTCTCCTCCTCCTTTCAATCTGCCTGTCTGTGTTGCAAACACAGAGCGGGTGAGCTCATGGCTCCGCCCCCTTGTTACGTTGGGCGGGAAGCCGAAACTAATCTACATATGAAGCAACACACCCCTAAATCAGCGAGCTGTGGACACACCCCCAACATGACACTTTTTAACACATTATAATAAACAAATCTGAATTGTGTTTTAAACTGAAGCTAAACTGGCACACTCAGAAGAACCATAATATTAATATTAAATCATAAAAAAAGAGGTGAACTATGTGCCCTTTAAAAGACATTTCATTAATGCAAGTTAGAGGTTTGTGTGTTCAGATCTACACAGATCACCTACAGGAATGAAACTGGGTTTCCTGACGACTCGTTTGAGCAGATCTGAATCTATTCTTAGAACTTTTACAAATTTGCATAGCTACAGTGGCCAGCATAACTGAGTACACCCATTACAGAGCTCTCTTTTCAGTTCAATTCAACTCAATTCAATTCCTGTTTATTTATATAGCGCTTTTATAATGTAGATTGTGTCAAAGCAGCTTAACATAGAAGTTCTAGTAAAGTCCAGATTTCAGAGTTGAAGTTCAGTTTAATTCAGTTCAGCGTGGTTTAAATTTCACTGCTGAAGTTTTTACACACTGAAGAGCAAATCTATCGATGCACAGTTCCACAATTCCCAATACAAGCAGGCCAGTCTTTTAAATGAATATTTATATATATAAATGAATACTTCTATATAGATATTTGTGTATATGCATTAGATATAGAAAAACATACAAAAGTGGGACATTAAGAGAATGAAATGCCATTCAATCACGCCCATTTTTATCATCACATGATGTGTTAAAACTAAAACCACATGACTTTATTGATGTGCAATATTCTGTAAATGGGTTTTTATTTTATTTTGTCTTATTGGATTAAAAGTGCATCGTACATGTTAGCGTTTCCAGTACGCATTTTTGTGCATAAACACGATACAGTATAAACAGGAATCAGAGAGTGAAATTCAACGCCTCTTAAGACCTCTTTACAGTTTTTCTCAGTGGCTTTGGTACATTTCTCAGATCAGAATTGAAATTCTCAAAAAACTCCCTGTTCAATCTTCAGACCACCGTGTCAGTTGTGCACATCAAAAGAGCAGTTTCTCATTCCCTGCAAAAGCTTTTGTACGTCTATGCAAGTGATAGTGTGCAATTCTCTGATGTTTCCTACATTATCAGTTGCTTATTTCATGTTGATCAAAATGCATTATGTTGGTCTCTGTTGAATAGTCTCACCCCCCTCAACATTTAATAATTTGTGCATGGCATAAGTCTTTACATGCAAAGTGGCTGAACAAGTTGGCATAATATTTTGTCATAATTAGGGCTGTAATGGAGATTCATTTATATTCATCTTTCAGATGTGAATGCATTTTCTACATTGCTTAATTTTACTGTGCGTGACTACTCTGTTTTTGTCTTTCATCTTATACTTCCATTGTGTAATGTTGTTTGTCTCCTTGTTTTGTAAGGGGCATGGGTCACGATATCTATTTTTTGCTGGGCGATATATTGCACACAAATTAATTACGATAAACGATTTTATTGCCACTTTATAACTTATATCACTAATTTTAAAAAAATAATACATTTTTACAACATAATAGAGTAATAATTCAGGTACACTGTTTCAAAGAACATTTTATTTTTAGGAATATTTAGGAATATTTAGACGTTTGAAACTGAAACTTGAAAAAACTATCCTAAAACAAATAAGTAATAATAAATTGTAGATGTAAACAAGTCTAAAGTAGACTTTTAAATCGTCTCAGGCTCCATTTTTTTAATAATCAGGCAGATTTCAAGACAGGACTGTTTATTAAAGGTTTGCAGCTTTTTTTTATTTATTTTTAAATGCTGGTTTTTGAGCGTGTTTAACGGCTACATCTCTTTAGCTAAATAATGTTACCTGTCTGTGAGCGCGTACCATTTTGCGCTGTCACGTTTATATTTGCAGTGCCAGGTAAATACATTAGTTACAGTTAACTGTCTGGAAGACTCCTGCAGTACCAACTGCAGATGTTGTTCCCATGTTAAAAAAAAGGGTCGGGTGGTTGGGTTTTAGGTGTGATTTAAGGTTAGTTGTGTTGCCTTTTTTCGTTGACACTATACTGAAACAAATTCGACATATCAGCTTGTTCACGTTAGCGGACTCTTATTCTCATTAAACTTAAAGCCAAAATGTTCCCACACCTGAGCTGAAGACTGTGACTTTGAAACAAAGTCTATCGTGATTTGTTTATCCTAACTGACTGTAGTTTTTAAACACCAGTCAGTGCGGTTCGCATCTTGTCTTCTTCACCTCCACGCTCTCTCGCAAGCACTCTGTCTGTGTGTGTGCGCGCAGCATGCGTGGAGATGCTGCATAAGCCCCGGCTTTCACAGAAAGCAGAGCGTTTGACAAAAAAAGCTTGTTATATTATGTAGCCCAATCATCATCATCTTAAATTTCTTAATATAAAATATACAATATATCGCGCCTCCAGAATTAACCGCCCTCATTATCATATACAGCTCGATATGTCAATATATTGACTATCGCAACAGGCCTAGTCATAATTAGGGATGTAACGATTCACCTGACTCACGATTCGATACGATTTTAGTCAAGATTTTAACAAAATGATTTGAGACAAATTTAAGGTAAACAAGAGCCCTTTCAATTTTTATTAAATGCTGCACAATTCCATTTTTTTCCCAAAATAAAATCTAAAAAATAACTATATTGGAATTTTAAAACAAAATCCAAATAAAAAAGTGAATAATGCAAATTAAAGACGACTCTTTAAAGGGCACATAGTTCACCTTTTTTTTCTGATGTAATATTAATATTATGGTTCTTCTGAGTGTGCCAGTTTAGCTTCAGTTTAAAACACAATTCAGATTTTTTTATTATAATTTGTTAAAAAGTGTCATGTTGGGGGTGTGTCCACAGCTCGCTGATTTATGGGTGTGTTGCTTCACATGTAGATTAGTTTCAGCTTCCCGGCCAACCTAACATGGGGGCGGGGCCATGAGCTCACCCGCTCTGCCTTTGCAACAGAGTCTGACAGGCAGACTGCGAAGGAAGCTGGAGTGAGAGGATCAGCATTCAGTCGTACATGTACGACTCTGACACAGACCAAGCAGAGAGTACAAAATCATTTGTGTCTTTGTACAGTTTTACAGCCAACTGTGTGCTAGTTTCAAGTGCCAAGCTTGTACACCGAGATTAATATCCACGCACACTGAATTAACTTTGACTGAAGCACCGGATGCGCCGCTCGAAGCCGCGACACGGCACACCAGACACTCTCTGTGGCGCGGCAGAAACATGAAGTGTCCCGAATCGAATTTTTGAATCCTAAACATAGGTTTCTGCAGCGGTCCGCGGCGCCCAGCCCTCGACTTGAGTGTACCCTGATAGAAACCGATGTTTAGAATTGTAAAACGCATGCTAGTTAAGATCACAGGGAGCTTCTGGGATCGCGAGAAATGCAAACGGCTGAAGTATAAGGTAGACTCAATGAGAAGTACACATGTTTGCAAACCTACCTAAAGATACAACCAATAATTCCGATTAGAGCGATAATGTGGAGAATATTGATCTTGTGTTGAGCTCAATGAGCCTTACATCTAAAAATAGAGCTAGGGTGTTCCTTTAGTAATATCGCTTCGACTCACGCTGAAAATGGCGGACGTGAATCAACAAACTGAGGATATGATGACGCGCCTGTCAATCAATGTTAGTGGGCGGGGGGACCGCTCTCCTATGTAAATTCGGTCTGAAAACCGCTCCAATTGGTCCACCGTTTTTATGTTGTTAAATTGAAAAAAAAAGCACTGGGTGTGTTTATATCACCCCAATATGACGGTCTATACACCATACATGCACATATGTCTGTCCAAACAGCTTGAAAAGTAGATTTTTTACCATAGGTGCCCTTTAGGAAAAACAAACAAAAAAGTTTGACTGTGCAGCTACATTACACATTTAAAACCAAAATGGACAATACGAGTTAAAGAAGGCTCTTTAATACAAACAGACTAAAACTGTGACTGTGCTGGGATTTTCCATTTTTTTAAAGAAATATCAGAATATCTATGTTTTCTGGCATAAGCTGAGATCACTGCACATTTACAATGTCTCCTGCTGAAAAAAAACTCTTTCACTGGGGACTGAGATGGCTGGTGTGGAGAGGAAAGCCTTTCCTAAACCAGAGTGCAGTGTGTACAGAGGTGGTCAATAGGCTCTCTGCTCCTGGGGACTGGCCACTGGCATACAATACTGATTATAATATATATATATAATAAGCAAACTATAAAATATGCATAAACTAAATTGAAAAAGAGATGGTAGAAAGTCAACAATCTAATACCTGGGTCTGTAACAGCACAGCTTTCTCTGTCAGTCTGAAAAACATCTTCACTCTTTCGCTATGAAAACACTGAAGCACCGTGTGATCACCGTAACGTTAGTACTCGTCAGAGTAAGCGGAGCTGCAAATCCTCCTGTCAGTGTGATTTGGTCTATTAATAGTTTTTTACATATAGACATCTGTGACAGTAGTTTTTCACTGTGCTGAATCATATTCGTTGTTCTGTTAGTGCAAGTAAACATCTTTTTGCACTTTTAGTCTGCCGCTCTGTGGGGGAAACCTGAGCACCCGGAGGAAACCCACGCCAACACAGGGAGAACATGCAAACTCCACACAGAAATGCCAACTGACCCAGCTGGGACTCAAATCAGTGACCTTCTTGTAGGGCTGGACAATAATTCAATATCAATATAAAATATATATTTATTTAAAGTTATAAAAAAGTTATAAGCGCCTGGATGTTATTGTAGACTTTGCAAATTCAGTTTGTGAGTACAGACATCCATTGTGTGCGGTCTTGCTAGTTTTTTCCTGGCTTTTTAATATCGTCCATGTCGATATCGGAATTATATCGTATCGACCGAAATTAAGAAATATATCGTGATATAAATTGTCACATCGTCCAGTCCTACCTTCTTGCTGTGAGGCAACAGTGCTAACCACTGAGACATCGTGCCACCCAAAATGGCATTTACGGCCTTAAATTTCTTCAATTGACTTTAACCCTTTTAAAACACTGTGGACACCCTGATAAGTAGAGGCAGATGAAAAGATAGATAGTCACTGATGCTCAGGTGTGCCAGAACAGAAGTGCGTCTGGATGCGGAGGGGGATTTTTTCCAAGTCACAACCGAAATGCACTGGCCGTGGGCACGGAGCAGCACAATAGGCCGCCTACCCAGAATTCAGCGCTGTGGGCAAGGGGTTATGTGCCATCGCAGACGATCTGGTGCCAACCTAACAGCAGCACAAAACACTATTGATCTGTTTTCAGCTGCGATCTGTGTTTATTCCACTCAAAGACCAAAGGCTCCATTATTTTACTACCTCTGTTTTCTGCGAGATAAAAACAGCAGAACAATGGAGGCACACAAACATGGCTCACTCATGACACTGGCTGACATTCACATGCACCTGTGGCATCTAAAACTAGGCCTCGCGGGTATCAGGCGTAAGACGAAAACACAACTGAACAGATGTTGAGGACTTTCTGTTCTTGCTGGTTCCTGCAGGTGAGGAGGATACGCTGATCCAATCAGTGAAGGGCAAATGCAGAACAGAAAGAGGAATAGGCATATGGTTATGAATGTCTGCACCTACCCATAATTCCACAGGAGAGCAGAGCCGTCCCCTGGCTCATGGTCAGCGGCTCCTGCTGTAGAAACACACACACAGATCAGAGTTCAGAGAGACAAGAAACCTCAATGTCTGCTTACTGACTAGAGCCGTGAGCAGTGGTGTAAAGTAAAACATTACAAATACTCGAATTACTGTAGTGAAGTAATTTCTCAGGAATTGTAGTTTTAAAAACGTGAACTTTTACTTTCTCGAGGTGTGGTTTATTGATAAACTAGTTTCGAGAGGATCCCATGCTTATGATCAACATGGCTGGCTCCTCATTAGCTCTGTAATCTGACCCATTAGATGATTACGGAAGCATTATAAATAACCAGAGTTTTTCCCTCCAGTTATCTTCGTCTTGAAGCTTCCCCCCCCTTCCACCCCTACTTCCTCCCCCTTTTCTGATAGGGCGACACGGTGGCCCAGTGGCTAGCGCTGTTGCCTCACAGCAAGAACACCGCTGGTCCAACCTCCTATCGGGCTGGTTGGTGCTTCTGTGCGGAGTTTACATGTTCTCCCCGTGTTCGCGTGGGTTTCCCCCGGGTCCCCCGGTTTCCTAACACCATCCGAAAACATATACCATAGCAATAGATTAAACCAAATTATCACCGAAAACAACCCTAGTTTACACTTCTCACGCGGCGACAAGCAGGGGAGTTCTCGAGACCTACCTGAGCTCGAACTCCCCTCTCGCCCTTCTAACGGGAGGGAGCCCCGGGCTCGAGGATATTACGAGCTCAGGGCTCTCTCCCGGGACAGCATGCCAAATACGCTTTATTGATTATCAGTTAAGTGTGAACTCTTGAAAACATTTGTAGTGCTGTATCGGTACGTTTACTCCACTACTTTCCTTCAACATGCAGTCACCAGTTTATTTATTTATTTCTTGGCTAAAGTTGATAAATCAGGGCTGTGATTTCCGTCCGATCAAATAATAATAATACATTTGCAGCGTAACGAACAATTTCAAGACAAGATGTCCAAAATCTTTACACGCAATGATTGTTTAGAGTGCATGTCACTAGCTATGTTTCCATCCAAAAATGCGAATGAACTTTATGCAAAACTGGATTAAAAACGTGCGAATAGTCGGCGCCAGTTGTGTAGTGGTTAGTGCGTCGACACATGCACTCCGGTGCTCGCGGTGACCCGAGTTCGATTCCCGCCTCGCGGTCCTGTGTCGATCCTTCCCCTCTCTCTGCTCCCCATACTTTCCTGTCAATAATCTCTACTGTCCTATACAATAAAGGTGAAAACCCGCCCAAAAAAAACAAACAAAAAAAATGTGCGAATAAAGCAGCAATTCCATCCAACGAGTCAAAGCGAACAAAATCATCACTTCCTGATTAACTTGCACCAAATATCAACAGTAAAAACTGAATTTACTGCGGTATGAAAAGCTGCGTCAATCTTTTCTTTATCTAATAAATAACTTGCGCCTCAGAAGGCAATCCTGACACGCAGTGAACGCGCGGTGGCGTTTGTAGCACGGACGCGCTTGATTCTGGAGGTCATTAATAATATAATAACACTAGTACTTAAACGGTAAGGTGTTTTAGAATGACCAAAACAACATTTCGAATGTTTTACAGTGTGCTCAGCCTGCTAGTTTGTCCATTTACGCACATTTCCATCATCACAAATATCTCTTTTAACAAAATCACATGACTTTTTTTATGCGCATACTGAAATTTGTGCGGTAAAAGTGTTTCCATCGTAGTTTATGCGCATCTTTTCTTATCGAATAAAAAGCTTATCCTACTCAGTTATGCGCATAAGTGTTTTATGCATCATGGCGTTTCCATCAACTGTTTTTTTATGCGCATATCCAAAATGTGCATAAAAATAGATGGATGGAAACATAGCTACCCCTACTCCTGTTACCCCTACCATTATATTAGGGTGGTGCCCCGCCCTTCCAACGGCTTTCCCCCGTTATATTAGGGTGGTGCCCCGCCCTTCCAACTGCTTTCCCCCGTTATATTAGGGTGATGCCCCGCCCTTCCAACGGCTTTCCCCCGTTATATTAGGGTGGTGCCCCGCCCTTCCTACTGCTTTCCCCCGTTATATTAGGGTGGTGCCCCACCCTTCCAACTGCTTTCCCCCGTTATATTAGGGTGGTGCCCCGCCCTTCCAACGGCTTTCCCCCGTTATATTAGGGTGGTGCCCCGCCCTTCCAAACACTTTCCCCACCCTCCTTGAAGTCAAGTTATTTGTATTATCTATATAGCGCAAGATCACAACTTCTTTTAATAAACAAGCTAAATAGCCTTATGTAATATTTTATTTACACAACAGCATGTCATTTCTGTCTCTACATAGTCACGTGTTTACAGACGTCTGCTCTCTGAATCACGCACGGTGGAGTTCCACAGAGCCACTCTCTGCTGTATGGGAATGAGAGTGCGCGGCACACCTGACAGACGAAGCATTTTGTACGAATCTTTTATGTGACTTGAGAACGAAGAGTTTTCTCAGGGAGTGATTCGTTCATTTGCGCATGCACACATTTGTGCAGGTGGAGCAGATAGAAGATTAGTTCCGTTTTCGAGTCGTTTGTACATCACGTGAAAGACAGAAGGCAATCATATGCATTTAGAGCTGGTAAAAGATTTGATCTGTTCATTTCTCGAGTCCTTGGTTTGAGTTGTTCGTTCATCACGTGAAAGACATAAGTCAGTCATATACATTTAGAGCTAGAAAAAGATTTGATCTGTTCATTTCTCAAGTCATCTCTCTTTACATGCTGTCCCATGATGAACGAACGACTCAAAAACCAGAAGACTCGAAAGGGGAACTAATCATGGCTCCTTTAGGCTCAGACTGTGTGAATTGGTTAAGCTTATATTGGACTGTCAGTGTGACGTGATCGAATCACTCAAATATAAAGACCTGTCAGAAGAGGCGAGTTGACAATCATAGACAAAAGACCAGGAGCCTCATGCATTAACGCTGTGTACGGACAAAAACTTTGCGTACGCCAGATTTCACGCTCACGTTTGGATTTACTAGCGATTAAATTAACATGAGAATGTGCGTTGGTCTGCGACAACTTCATGTCTGACGTATGTGTATTTCTTGTGTGTGTTTGTTTTATTTCCATTGGCGACTCCTAGAGGCAATTGTGTTAAATTGCACACTACAAAGTATGTTTGAGCCGTGCAATGCCAGCTGTATGGGACGGGATCATCCGCATGTCTAACAGGTATATAAGGTTTCCATACCATGCAGTAGACCAGCCAAACATTAAAGTGCAGCGGTCGCCGGTTTTCCCAATGTAGTCAGAGCGATCTACTGCATGCACATTGCTATAAAGGCGCCAACTGAGGACGAATTTGCATACGTGAATCGGAAACATTTCCATTCAATAAATGTGCAAATAATGTGACGCTCAAATGCGCTTAACAAATATTGTAGCAAGGTGGCCTTGGTAAACCCATGATTAATTTATCCTTACAAACAGCATTGTTGGGATGAGCTCCAAGGTGGCAAGCACTCGGTCAGTTGTAGAGCAGGCGATTGGCAGCTGAAATGCTTGCTTGCTTTTGTCAATGCTTTTTCGTTTGGTTTTGCAAAAGTAGAGTCATTACCATATTTATTAGGGGGAGGAGGCAGGGAGGAGTTTTGTGCTCGTGCACGTGCGCTCAGTTTCACGTTAATTTAGATGTACAAAGAGAATATGCGTGGGACTCCGCGTATGCAGCGTTTCATACATCTGAATTTTTACGCACGCAATGTTTTAGTATTGATTCAATGCAAGTGTTTGTACATGAGGCCCCAGGTAAACAATAAATGATTACCTTCTCCTTCTCATAGCATTCTAGTTATGACTAGTGATCAACGTTTGGGCCAGTTGTAGATGAGTCTGGAAGCAACTCGTAACATTTTAATAATATTTTAGCAAATTGAACGAAATAACTCGGAAAAAAGATTCGTTCATCTCAATGAACGAGACTCCAAGGTCCGACTCACTAAAATGATCCGAACTTCCCATCACTTTAGAGCGGCAAATACACTTTTAGGGAGAAGAAGTATAGTTACATTTTTAAAAGTATACTTAAGTAAAGGTCAAGTATAAAAGTATACTTTAAGTATACTGTACTAGTAGTGTACTAGTGTCCTAATATTGCTTGAGACAAACTGGCCCACTTTCTAGTTTCTAAAAGTATATATTTTTTAAGTTTAAAACAGCTTCTATTGCCCCGATGGTCCCAGTCAGCAGTGTAAACTGTTAGAGGGACTTTTCAACCATGAACAGGGTAATAAATACTTTCTACAACAGCATTTGCAGCTTTAAGCAAAATTTTAACAGTTCATGTATTTGCAGGTCAAGACAAATTATGAAAAAAAAAAAAAGTAAAATTTTAGCTTGTATGGTTGTACAGTTCATATACTTCTTCAGTTGTTTACTGCTGTCATTAAAGGAAACAAATTAACACCATGACTCTTTATGTTTGTGTCGGTGTCAGTCTGCCGCAGCCCCAATGGTGGTCAATGGCTGTTGCTGTTTTCAGCATTCTACAGTATATCTTCCTTTATGTTATTTTACTTTGAACTGAAAATTCTGTCATTGTTTACCCTCTCTTCACTTGTTCAAAACCTGTTTGAGCTTCTTATTTCAGTTTAACACAAGAGAAGATATTTTGAAAAATGTTGGAAACTGTTGTTGTCCTCCCATAGAAGTCAGCGGTTACATGTTTCCGAGAGATAGAGAGAGAGAGAGAGAGAGGTATTTTTATAAATACCACTTTTCTATAGTGGTCCCTCACTACAACGTGGTTCATCTTTCGTAGCCTCGCAGTTTCGCAGATTTTTTTGTGCAATTTGACATGCTTTGACATGTTCTGCGTCCTGATTGGCTAGACCACTGTCAATCAATCTCTTCCGTGTCTCCTGTACAGTACAGAATGTGTTCAGCTTGCCAAATTAACATAAATCTTCGATCGCTTGCAGTGTGTTTCAACAAGGATGCAATAAGTGTTATAAATGTCCACAGCAAGACCATCGTAAATGGGGTCGCACATCGGATGCATTGCTCCAAGACACGCCATGCATTTTAGTATTGTAAACTTAGGTTTATATTAGGGTGCACACCGGCGTCGCAAGTTGGCAGCTGTCTGCGGTGCCCATCTATAACTCAGGACACTGTTCCTATTTCTGCCGCGCCACAGAGCGCCATCTGAATAATTTCATTTTAAATAACATGCATATGTGCGCGTCCGGTGTGTGTTACTTCCGACTGTCATGTGCGCAGCGCATCAGCTGTGAGACCTCCTTAAGGATGGATTCTGCTTTAGCTTTGTGGATCAGTGACTGCAGCATAAATAACTACGCTGGATGCCAACATTACCCACACAAAAGCTAAAAAGCTTTATGAACCTTTTGCGATGAATTTTTGTGCCTGACAGCAGATTTTGACCTTTAGTTTCTTTGTATAATACTGGACTTATTTTCTAAGAAGGTTTGAACTTTGAGAGTGTTTAAACAAGAGAGAACGAGACGAGATGACCCCAAGGTTTCCATAATCCTGGACCAGGCCGTATCCTGAGCAGCTACTGTGATGATCATGGAAGAGTGGAGAACATGAGACTGATTCCTGTGATGCTCCAGAGACAGACGAGTCTTTGCTGAGGCCAGCTTCCAGCCTCCGCCACTGAGACTGCAGCTCTGCACAAGACGTTTGGCCAGCGGAGAAATTAAAATGGTCGTGCCCAACTGAGCCTGGTTTCTCTCAAGGTTTTTTTTCTTCACTTCCGCCATTAGTGAAGTTTTTTTTTTCCCTCTCCGCTGTCGCCACTGGCTTGCATGGTTCAGGATCTGTAGAGCTGCGCATCGTTGGATTTGCCCTTCAATATTTGGACTCTCAGTAGTGATTATTAAACCACACTGAACTGAGCTCAACTGAACTGAACTTAAACACTACAAACTGAATTAAACTGTTCCTATTTACTGTGACCCTTTATGTGAAGCTGCTTTGACACAATCTACATTGTATAAGCGCTATACAAATAAAGGTGAATTGAATTGAATAGAAAAGTGTGAAAATGTTAATGCCTGTCTGAGAAAAGTGTATAAAGTGTGTAGTGAGGGGTTTTACAGCCTTAAAACATCTATAATAATAATAATAATTGTAAAAAATAAAGCAGACTACTTCACGGATTTCAACTTTTTACAACGCAACTCTCGCGATTAACGAGTGACCACTGTAATAATAAAAAATATATATTATAATAAATAGACATCAACAGCAATACATAATACATAAGATAAAATATATAAATAATGAGGATATATAAGATAAAAATCTAAAAGTTAAGGTTTCAGGTTTCTAACAGGCTTCAAAGCAACTTATTTAGTGTTCAACACATATAATAATAATAATAATAATGTTAATAATAACAATAGTTTTTATTTATGCTGCGCTTCTCTTAAACAAAAAGCGCTACAACAAATAAAAATGCAGAAAATTACAAGCATGCATAAAATCCCAGAAACAAGCCTGAAATTCCTGTGTGAAGTTGGCCCAAACCAGCACAAACAAAGCACAAACGAACGAGACTATTTTGGTTAAATTTGTAGCATGTCGGGGGGGCTGGTGACATCATCGTCCAAAATTAAACGTGTAATATTTTAATAACGAAAACAGCACAAACTGTTTCACCGGCACAAACGAATAAGACTATTTGTGGTGACTTTAAAGCATGTGGGGGGGGGGGGGGGGGGGGGGGTTGACTGCTAAATGACCTAAAAATATTATTTTAATATCTCAAAAACCAAAACAGCACACAGTAATATTTTTGCAGGAGCACAAACGAATGAGACTAATAATGCCAGCGTCAAGTGTTGGGTGGGGGGGCCAACTTCACGGAGGTGCCAAAAGTCCCACAAAGAATCTCCTTGAAACCACTTGAAGGAGAGTAAATAGTGAGTCCATAATAGCTTTTGGGTGAACTATCCCTTTAAGTTTCTCTACATGGAACCGGAGCCAAACTCTGCGGTGTCACTATAAGCAGCTGAAATCCTCTCGAGGGCACCAGTGATCATTACTGCAGCTGAATAATACATGAGGCTTGACATCTATCTAGACATCTAATGTGGCGTTTCTTACCGGCTGCAGAGACGCTTTGGATGTTACATCGTCGACCGCCTTCTTTTCCAGTGTTTTAGTGTGAATAATTACCATGGCAACACACATCTTTGCCACGGTCCATTCCAGTGCAGGACAGTTGTAGAGAAGTGATCCGACATCACACCGAACCCTTCACCTGCGCACACACACACAAAACAGGAGCGTCAGATAATCCTCTTTGGTCTTTTTTGGTCAAACAAGGGTAGGCATGAGCCTGTATATGATTTTGGCGCATGACATACATCACGGTTTCACAGTATTTGCTCTACAATATGTTCTTTTTAAATGTCTGGGTAAAAAACAACAACTTTTTTCCCATTGAACACAATATACACTCCCTGACAAAAGTCTTATCACCTATCCAAGTTTTAGGAACAACAAGTAATAACTTGACTTCTAGTTGATCATTTGGTTTCAGAAGTGGCTTATATGAAAGGCAAAGGCCTCTAGATTAAACAGAGAACAGAGGATTTTAACTAGTCAAGCAGAATCAGCCTTAACCTTGATTTGCTCACCAAAGTCTGCACTGTCCTCGATCCATCAGGTGACAGTATGTACATTTAAACTAAATCTGATTCATTTACAATATTTAAGTGAAACTAGGGATGCTCAAAATAATCGATTAACCGTTAACCGAAAGGGTGCGTTTGTAACCGATTAATGCTATCAGTTAAACGATTAAAATCATTATTTTGTATATTTTTTGTTTGGCTGCATAAGGGGCCGATTGAATGCGCCTTTGCGTTAAGAGGGGCATCTTTTGCACGAGGCTCATCCCAGAGCAGCAGTTTGTGTTGTCAAGACAACTACAGAGAACTTTTAAAGAGCATGGTTTCCGCTACATTCATTCTTCCATGGCAGGGACCAAAATGCATCTCGCCACGGCTACATTACCCATTCAAAACATTCAGTTATTGTTGTTGTTTTTAATAGCGGATTATAATCGCACCAAAACGTATTAGGAGGTAAGTGAATTATAACAGCGCAAACTTTTCTGTAACCGTATAGTGCTGTGCGCTATCTGTTTAATTCTTTGGCGTTACGTGCTGACTGACTGACAGGTGCGCGATGCGTGAGGCCAGCAAACACAACGAAGCGTTTAGTTAAGATGAACACAGTTTCTATAGTTATACTTTATTTATAGATAAAGTATGAGTCTGCATATAATCACTCTATCTTGCTGGAGTTTATAGCTGTTTCGCTTTACTCCAGGACGCATTAACACCGCTCTGAAGGTCTAATCGCTGTTTTAAGTTATCCAGAGCTGTATGAATTTACAAATCTTGAATATCACAATAGTATTAAATATTACAACTGTAACAACACAGACAGCAACACTTATGCACAATCGATACCCAGCTGATTCAGTCGTTTCATAAGAGGACCGCGCTTCTTCTCTTCTTTTTTCCTTGTCAACATATAAAGGCAGGTGCGCCTCGCGTTTTTGGAATGAAAAAAGCTTGTTAGCTGTGTCGGCCACTTTTTCAACTGCAAGACATACTTAACTAGCGGGGCGATAACTTATAACCCGTGGCTACAGACACATTTGCCAAAGAAGCAAAATGGAAGAAGAATATTGCTGTTTGAAACAGACGTGTTGATACCAAACCAGCGCTGATGTTGACCTGGATCTGCGTCATAAACGCAACAAATAGGCTTTACCTTTTATTTTACAGCTTATAAAGCATGTATGCACATTAATGCAATATCATATTTAAACAACAAAACTGTTTACAAAAAGTCAACATATGCGCGCGTGTTGTTGTCTTTTCATCACGCAGCGCGCGCACTTGAACCGCGAAGGAGAGAAAGGAAACCACGTCAAGACATATTCTTTAAAATAATGATTTCTATTAAAATGTAAAAAGGTTTTGTGATTATAATAATAACAGCGGGGCATTAAATAAATGCATATTTTCCATGGAGCGAGCGATTTGAGGAAGTCTGCTATTTTTATTTGACGGAAGACAAAAATATGATTGGAAAAAAACAGCCTATATGCCGGTTATTAAAAATAATCAGTCAGTGTTTTCGATTTGTAATATAAATTAATTATTTAAGTGGAAAATAATTTAGGGCAGTCCTATTTATTTTATTTAGTTTATTCTGCTCTTCTGTGCTAAACACTGCAGGTGCGTGAAAATGCTCTGTTGTATTGTTCTATTATTAATATGTTCGTATGTTAAAATAAATCAGTATTTTAAAATGCAATATTTAATGTGTCAGACACAAAATAGACACGTCAATTTGTTTAATATAAAATTAATAGTAATCTGACCAGTTAATCGTTAATAACCGATTAATGAGCGGCAGTTGTCGGTTAGCAAAATTAACCGAAATGAGCATCCCTAAGTGAAACATTTAATTTCAATCAGGATTTTACAATAAAACAAACAGAGGTTATAAAAGATTTGAAATGACAATCTCTAAACCATCCCCACCGTTCCTCCTCCCTTCCTCGCCAAGTCAAAGGTTACCATGAGCCAACTTCAGCCCGCGAGCCCTAGTTTGGGCATCTCTGATCTAGATCTGAACACAAGCATCAGCAGAAGTTATACAACTTTTCTGACATTAAGAAACTTCTGAGCTTAATAAGAAAAACCCTGCCAAACATAATCTTTATACTAAGTGGCGTGCATGAAGAAAAGCATTGGAAATAAAAAGAAAGGTGAAGGTCATGTGATCTCTTCCTTCAGGACAAACTGAAAATAAGAGTGGTCTCGCGGCTCTCTTAACACACACGCACGCACGCACGCACGCACGCACACACACACCTCCTCAGCTGATGGGAGCCAGACGTGTGTCCTTACAGTAATAAAAGACCATCAGTCACAACATCTCTCAGTCTTAAACAGCTCTTCAGAGATCCTGTGCTGATAAATGGTTCTGTGCATTATCAAAAGAGTATAAACGCCGCTCACTGACGAGTTTCCGGGATCTTTTGATTTCAGCAAGATGAGCAACATATACAATTTAGTGCCATCCAAAAGAAGTGTGTGTGCACTGTGTCTATTTATTTTTTATATATAAATACACACAATGCATGCATATACGAGAAAGTTTATTTATATTTAGACATAAAATATACATGTATATGATACAAATTATATATAAGTTTAAATATTAATTCATTCATTTTCCTTCGGCTTAGTCTCTATTTCAGAGGTCGCCACAGCGGAATGAGCCACCAACTATTCCAGCATATGTATTACACAGCGGGTGCACTTCCAGCTGCAACCCAGTACAGGGAAACACCCATACACTCTCTCAAACACACACACACTAAGGCTAATTTAGTTCATCAATTCCCCCTATGGCGCATGTGTTTGGGACCGCAGGGGACCGTGGGGGAAACCGGAGCACCTGGAGGAAACCCAACATGTGGAGAACATGCAAACTACACACAGAAACTGACCCAGCCGGGACTCGAACCAGCGACCTTCTTGCTGTTAGGTCACAGTGCTAACATCTGAGCAACCAAATTTAAATATCTATGTGACAAAAAAAGTTTTGTATAGGTTTGTTTTTATACATGTGTTTCCATCACATAATAATTATATATATATATATACACACACACATACATACATACATACATACATACATATATATAAATAATACACATATATAATACACATACATATATATACATATATATATATATATATATATATATATATATATATATATACATACATGCATACATATATACATACATATATATACACACACACACACACACATATATATATATATATATATATATAAATATATAAAGTTACGTCTGACAACTAGAAAAGGGAGCAGACATGCAGAGAGACGTGTGGCGCTGCTGGGTGTACGATATCCCACACTCACGGGACACTCAGCCAGCGATAAGCCACTATCTGCAGGGCGAGTCTGACTTCAGCGCTGAGGATACGTGACTCGACATAAACACAGACGTTTCAGGCCCATCAGAGGAGCTGCACATTTCCTCCATGCCACAAACACCACATTTAACCCTTGAGTATTGTTCAAATTGACTACCCCTTTGGTTATGTTGGGGGCTGTTTTTGCCCCATTGACCTCCATTATAATCACAAAACACCATATAATCATGCATTCTTGATTGTTGGTGGTTTTCCCTGTTGTGAAGAGGTAAAAGGTGTCATTTTTAGTGTTGATCATCAGTTGGCAGCATTGACCCTTTATATAGGGTCAAAAAAAAAAACATTTGGAGTACTATGAAGTAAAACAACAGATTATAGTGTGTGTGCAGAAATACTCTTACTGTGTTTACTGCGCAAAGGTTTACTTATGTGGCAAAGGTCTCTCTTACACACTAACACACTACACTCCATATAAAAGCCAGACACTATACTTGTTTTGCACTGTAACTGATGATCAACAGTAAAAACTACAAATTTGACCTCTACCCAACAGGGAAAACCACCAACATTCAGGAATGCATGACTATATGCTGTCATGGCTTTGCAATTAATATGGAAATCAATGGAAGTCAATGGAATAAATGGAAGTCAATGGGGCAAAAACAGCCACCAACATAACGAAAGGGTAGTCAATGTACCCAGAATGTTTTTTCACGCATTTTCTTAAAATATGTATCAAAATATGATTTATCACCAAAAATTGTGGCCAAATTAAGTCTCAAAATCAGCCCAGAGTGCAATAAAACATCCCCAACAGCACATAAGGGTTAAAACCCCATCATTTACTCAATCAAATATTGTTCAAACACTGACGACTTACTCTTACATGAGGAACAGAGAGAAGCTGAAGTCTTTACATCCTCCTCTGAAAACACAGGTTTACACGCACATACATGAACAATACTGTGTTCTACATGTGATGCAACGTTGTGAGTATTTCCCATGTTAAAAGAAGTTCATGACTTCATATCTATCTATCAGACACCACCCGTGAGAACACAGCACAGTTATCGTTAACAGATTCATTCATGTCAAGCAGTGTGTGCAGGGCCGGTGAGCAGTCAGTGTACGTTTGGTCAATCAATTATGTTATGAAAATGTATTTTCTTGTGATAACAGGATTTCGTTGAGACATATTTTCCTCACGCATGCATATATATATATATATATATTGGAGGTGGGCGATATGACCTAAAATTAATATCACGGTATTTTTCATCTTTTGAACGGTGACGGTATAATATCATGGTATTACTTTCTATAGCAAAATAATATACATCTCAAGGAAGAACGGACAAAAGAAAGTCTCACTGATCTTCATTTCTCTGTGTTGGTGGAATAAAGCAGGCGAGTCAGCCGCACCAATTTATGAGCAGACAGAGCAGGATTCTCGCGATGACCACCAGCGCAATTCCGCTCTGTTATGAGCCGTAGTTTCAGTGTAAACTTAGTAAAGGTGAGTTTCTTTGGCGATGATGTGTACAGTGTTAGATTTTATATTTAGCGGACATTTGCGCTGAACACGCGGTGAATGCAACGCATCGAGATTCGGGCACCTTCTCTGAAAACACTCGATTGATCTCAGCTGGCGGATCAACATTTACCTCATGTCATGATCGCTGTCATCTGCGCCATTATTACTATTATAACTTTAGGTGAGGTTTGCAAACCTGTGCACTTTTCACTCTTCAGCTGTTTGCATTTCCTGCAGTAACAAAAGCTCCCTGTTATCTGACAGCGGGAAGCGTTGAGTGACTGACAGCTAATATGAACCAATACAGCGGCAGGGTAGAGCGATTCAGCAAGTTTTTAGAGAAAATCAAATCAGATTGCACTACAACCATCATATTCAGACACACAAATGCTCCCAAATATATTATGAGGGCGCATAGATTACATTTCGGGCGCTCATGCGACCAAAATGGTTGCAATTTCGAGCCCTGTAGTATAAGGACATGTATTCAGACCACAACTGAACGTTTGAAGAAAATTGAATGCCTTATTATTTAGAATTAGCTATTATTGATGTAAATGCAGCCGTTCAAGGCGCATAATTGATTTATTACGGTATTGACGGTATTAGAAAATCCATGTCGTGGCGCAATGTCACACCGGTGATGACTATGACAACGGTGTACCGCCCACCTCTAATATATATATATATATATATATATATTTTTTTTTTTTTTTTTTGCTTGTTACTTTTGATTAGCGTAGATTTCAAATGCCATAAATCTGTTTATATAAAACTTGTAGTAACAGTGCTCATAATTGGTGGGTGTGACAAAATTTTGGTTGGTGCGCCTAAACTTTTTAAGTTAGGAGCACCAGTGCTACCAAGCAAAAAGGTTATTTTCGAACCCTGATATATGAGTGTACTTGCTTTATGATGATATTATACTGTCATTCTGGCATTATATAATGAGTGACATAAAATGGTAATAATATTTTTATTGCAATATATTTTGACGCAATATATCGTACAACTACAAATAGATATCATGACAGGCCTAATTGCTTGTATCGTCACATGTTGTCAGGACATGGTGTAATGCTGCAAACTGCATGCATGTAAGCCATACAGATGGGAATGTTGCAGAAGAATTCAAACCGAATTTTTCAACCTTAAGGAATTTAACAGAAGCCTATAATGAAGCGTGTAACAGAATAACGCAGATCGTTAAAGTGCAAGAGAGACTCGTGAAACCAAGCCGAGGATTGACAAGGGAAAACACGTCAGATTCTTCATGACAGTATGTGAGCCTCAGGCAGCGTGTCCTCATTCTTCTGTGATCCTGGCATGTTAATGACTTTCCACTTAGGCAAATTATAGTGATAGTACAAAACAGCCCCCAAAAACATGACGAGTCGCTCGTAGAATGAAGGTGTTTTCAGAACAGCAGAGTATAATTGCACGCGGGAAAGACTTAGAGATCCAGAAAAGGAAAGTTTCTTACTATAAAAACACAGCATTATGGGCAGATGGAGGAACACAGGGCCGTCTGGGCGAACACACCCATGAGGTCTAACGTTTCGTTCCCAAAGCTCACGTGGACGCCAGCTCATTCTGAACATAAATCTTCTCAAAACCAAAAGCGTGAATAGAAAACCCCTCCAGAAAAGGGCAAAAGCGCAGCTCCATTCAGCACCTGCCTGTCGCTGGCGGCCAGGGTTTCAGGGCTTTTGGATGTTGCAGTGAATCAATTAGTCATATGAGCTCGCTGCGAGTTCTGGGCCAAAGCAAACTAAACCAGAGGGAGAGGCAGCCGCGGGCTGTTTATGAGCAACAAAAACATCACAGATCCAATTGTGAAACACTTGTAGAAACGAAGCTCGACTCTAAGCAAACCACGAGAGCCAAGAGCTTCAAACCCAAGTTTACAGGCCGTCGAAGAGCGCAAAAGCTGCGATCACATGCCAGAAAACTGCCAAACCCATTGGGTTAGCTTTCACAATAGCAAGCGTAAAGGACCCAGCGAAAGAATACTCAGCGGATGCTTTCATGAGACGCAGCTGCCCGACCGCTTAACATAAACACAAAGACGAGACAAGCACGACGTCTCGTTTCATTAGTGAAAATCTCCCGTTCACTTTGGACCTGCGGCTGCTCGCAAAAACTGTGAAGAAGCGTCAATAAACGGGCCTGCGCAAGAGTTTGTTTTACTGTATGTTCATCTGGAAACGGGCCGCTGGTTAAATTGTTACCAGGCAATAACCCACATTTGCACAGAGAGGCACAGCGACACACACAAAGACTGCATTCATGTGCTCTCCACAAACCCACAGATCGCAAACACACGCTCACCTGAAAACATCCTCAGCTTCATCCAGAATGACTGACATATTTTCATACACGAGTTCAGCAGAAAGTTCACGCTGCTCTTTTGCAGGGTCAGTCGGCAAAAATGACCACAAAGCGTAAGGCTAGTCCACATGACCTGTGACCTAAAGTGAATTATAGAGCACATGATGATTCGCTGAAGAACAGACTGAATTTTATGCCATTTACTGCTGTCTGTGTCTCGCACGTTTCACCTACTAAACTGAAGACACGTGTCGTGAACATCTGTGCCGTTCTTAAACACGTCTTAAAGGCATAGTTCACTCGAAAATGAAAAGGTACTCACTATTTACTCAGCCTCAAGTGGATATAAACCTTTATGAGTTTCTTTATTCTGTTGGACACAAAAGAAGACATTCTGAAGAAAGCTGAAAACCGGTAACCATTGACTTTCATGTTAGGAAAAACAAATACATTGGATGTGTATGGTTACCAGTCTTCAGCATTTTTCAAAGTATCTTCTTTGTGTCCAACAGAAGAAAGTCAAACAGGTTTTGTAAATGATAAACAAGGGTAAGTAAATGACGACAGAATTTTAATTTTTGGGTGGACTATCCCTTTAATGTCGGACCAAAATTAATCATTTATTTAAGTGACATGGACATCACAACTACACCAGACAAAGCAATTGCATTTATTTGCTTTTTATAACACACTTGCTAACTAATAATAAAAATATAACTAAATAAAAGGGTTGATTCTGAGTAAATATACATAACATTTTCTTTACATTAACACAGAAGCAGCAGCATGTGAGTACTGAAGATCTGGAATACAGAGAATAAGTTATAAATGAATTAGGGCTGCACAATATATCGTGTCAGCATCGATACTGCAATGTGATCATTCACAATACTCACATCGCAGGATATGTAACGTTTAAATCTGGATTATAGTTTATCATTTGCATGTGTTTTGAGGCCTGTGACTGTATGAGGATTTTAAAACCATAAGAAATTGTACCATTTCTAACTTTAATAACGATTAATTTCATTGAATTATTCATGCAATGCATACAACTACACAGTATTATCTTACATTTGATTATTCAGTTACTGTACCTGAATACTGTTAGACTCCTCAGAAAACCATTTAGCACTGTTTATTTCATTTGTTTCCTTTTCTTTATTGTATTTGTCTATGCTTGTATATTGTTTAGTATATTTTATGCAGATGCACTGATCTTAAAAACTGAACATATGCAGGTCATGCATTTATCTATGCTTTTATATTGTTTATTATATTTTGATCTGATATGATCTTAAAAACTGAACATATGCAGGTCATGCGTTTATCTATGCTTGTATATTGTTTAGTATATTTAACATAGATGCACTGATCTTAAAAACTGAACATGTGCAGGTCATGCGTTTATCTATGCTTGTATATTGTTTATTATATTTTGCGCAGATGCACTGATCTTAAAAACTGAACATATGCAGGTCATGCGTTTATCTATGCTTGTATATTGTTTAGTATATTTTACATAGATGCACTGATCTTAAAAACTGAACATGTGCAGGTCATGGGCTTGACGGAGGCTTCAGTCAAAGGATTTGGAAAGGTGTCCTTCAACTATTTAAAGTTTTCAGTGTAGTTGCATGATTTATAATTAGCATTTAATGTCACACCATATTTTTTTTAAATACATGGATGAAAATAAAGATTGCCATTGACTGAAATAGCCTCTAAAATTAGCCCTGACGTATTTATTAATGATTTTACGATTTTCCATTTAATTTATAAGAGCTGTAATTTATTGAACTATGCTTGGGCGATAAAATCCGTCTCGATATTTTCACGTGATCAAGTGATATATATAAATAAACCGTAGAAAATCTAAATATTGCCATGTTAGATTTTTTCCAATATGATCTGAATTACTTTATTGTATTTCATTATCATAATAACAGATAATTGATGCATTACTTCATTGATATTCTCAAGCTTAATTCAACATTTGGTCAGCACAGTTGCAGGAGTGTGTTCGTTCACAGATTCTTGGTCAATCTCCTGTGATTCACGATCTTATGAAGCACTTCCCTTTCAGAGCCTAACGTCTGCTTGCCATAAAAATATGGAACTGGCCATAACTGAAAGTCAGCGAGCTCATAAAACAATCTTGTGATTCAATAAGGGAACTTCCAGTGCGGTGCATGCGTTCACAGTCGCATGCATTACGTGACCTAGTTATCAAAATCACAACTGTAGCGCAACAAAGGTGCAATCAGACAAGGCCCGCCAACAAAGTCCAAAGGCCTTTCAGCTGATCAGACTCAAGACAGAGCAACTCATCGCATCTATAGTCTAGTCCGAAATTATTCATACCCCTTAAAAATTCTGACTTAAAGATATATTTTTACTTAAAGTTTTGTTTTTCCCCCACAATAAAGCCTCTTGTATGTCGTCGTCTGATCTTTTGGAAGAAGCCGGTATCATTTCCAGTCAAAAACTATTTAATAAAAGTAACCAAGTCAGAATTTTCCAGGGGTATGAATAATTTCTGACTTGACTGTATGTGTGTGCATATATCAAATCCTGAGGTTTACTTGTTTGTTTTCATTTCAGCATGTTCATTTCATGAGGTAAATAGATTTTGAATGATGGACATTTGAGAAAATGATTAGAATTAAAAGATGTCATTTCTATATTATTACATTAAATTATTATTTTTAATATTGTATAAATAATTTCGAGCTTGATTGCATTTAAATATATATAAAATCCAGATGTTTAATTGTTTTAGATATAATTTTGTGAGGTAAAACGATATTGAATAATTGACATTTAAGAAATTGTTATTTATAAATTATTATATTTAATTAATGTTGTATTAATTAATTTCTGTCTTGACTATATATTATATAGGTAGTCAACAAATGAGTAGTCATAAAAATGCTTCTTTTGTAAAACACCATTTTTGAAGGTATAAAAGTTATAGTTAATAATATTATATCATTTGATAGTTACTAATAGTTTGATAATATTCTGAAAATATAAGGGGTAACTAACTTAATCAATTGTTTCACTATTTTACTGAATTGTACCATAAATCCATGGGAAATCTATGGTGTGACCTAGCAAAACTGAATTAAAACTCTTAATAATACACACATAGCGTGTGAGCGATTTGTCTTTATTGTTGGAGATTTATCCTCATATAGCACATTTTATTTTATTTTAAATTATGAATAATATATTTTTTCTCCATGATTTGTTAGACATTTCAAATAAATAAGGGCGTCACACCAAAAGACAACAAATCTTAATTTTATAGTAATTAAAAAATATATAAATATGTAAATATTTCTGAGACGAAAACTGAACATGTGCAGGTCATGGGCTTGACGGAGGCTTCAGTCACAGGATTTTGAAAGGTGTCCTTCAACTAATTAAAGTTTTCAGTGTAGTTGCATGATTTATAATTAGCATTTAATGTCACACCATATTTTTTTTTTAATACATGGATGAAAATAAAGATTGCCATTGACTGAAATAGCCTCTAAAATGAGCCCTGAGGTATTTATTAATGATTTTATGATTTTCCATTTAATTTATAAGAGCTGTAATTTATTGAACTATGCTTGAGAATAGGGCTGGGTGATAAAATCGGTATATTTCATCACCCAATGATAACACCATTGTCAATATCGATTAATAAAAAAAGATTCGGTATGTAGTTTCGGAATGAAGTGCTATAGATTTATTAAAATGTGTCTGCTATGCCAATAAGCTTAGGGTGTAAAGCTGCGGTCACACTACACTTTTCTCCCCACACATCTCCAATGATACGCACGCGAATGCATCAGACCGGAAATGCAAGCTTGTGCGACAACTTTCGCAGTTCGCTGCGTTGGAAAGTTCAAGCTTGGTGAACTCTGACCTGCGAAATCGCATCACACGATTGCGAGAGACCAATCGAAGATCAAAACATGACCTCTCTGGACAGAAATTTAGAACATGGACCAATCGCTTGCTTTTTAAATTTTGTTTAATCCCGCCCCTTTTCATGGCGTCGTACAAAAGAATTCCGCATGCTCAAACTCTAGCATGACATGACGCGCATATGAGAGCGACGCACAAATGTTGTGAACTGCGCGCATTTTCCAGCCGCACCGAGTTGAAAAAAAAAAACATCTGAACTTTTCCAAATGCTAAAAACATCTGAAAACTTTTCCATCTAAACTTTTCCGAATGCACGATTCTTGCAAGTAGAACCAACCAATCTGCTTCACAATTTCTATGGAATATACACATTTCAGTAATAACAACAGTGTAATTACCTCAGACAAACACAACGCATTCAAACACTGCAGTGCTTTTTACTTTTCTCCTTAAACTTGCATCGGAGCTGCAGCAATCATTTGTCCGTTTGTCATCCTCTGAGAAAATGGTTAATGGTCACCTAGTTATGAGAGACGCCAGGGGAGCGTGAGCGCAAAGCCCATTGTAAATGGTCAAGGAATCCACGCACACGCGCTTGTCACTTCAGGTCAGAATAACAACACATGAGTGCGAAAATGAGTGCCGTATAGCAGCAGTGAGAAGACTGTTAATAAAAAAGGATGTAAGGATGTCGCCAGAGTGGCATTTGGTTACTTTTCTTGTACATCCCAGCCATCAGCACCCCCTCTGAAAGATTTTTTTAGCGTAAGGGTGATATATTTTGCAATGGATTTGTAATGTTCAGCATGTATTTGAATACTCATGGTTGGTTCCTTAACTTGAAAGCTCAGATTTGATGATCATAATATGTGTTGTTGACAGAGTTTGAGGTTTACTGCATCATTATTATTCACACCTTAAAGTTTGCTTTGATTGTTCAGCATTCACACTTTACCATTGCACACACTTTGTAACATTTTATTTACCACGTTTAAGAGTCTCTTTAACACTTTTGCTTATTTTATAATAAAGAGATCAGATATTGTTTAAATATTTTTGTTTTTGACTATTAAATCTATTTTCCTTAGTAATGTTGGTAAATTAAAATAAAGTGGTTAAATAAAAAAATCCTAATAGTCCTAAATGGACTGTTTAAAAATATTCAATAATTATCGATATCGAATGACATGAAACATGATATCGTGATCATTTTTTTGCAATATCGCCCAGCCCTACTTGAGACAGTCACACCATAGGACAGTTTAGAGATTTGCTTGACAGTGAAAATGCAACGTCACGTCAACAACAAATGTCTGAAAGCAGAATAACACACACAAACATAAGCAGAAGGATTTGAACAAGTGTCTAAAAGTGCACACCATCACTTACGCAAAGGTCAAAATCTCCCTCTTCTATGTCAAAGGAACAGTAAAACCTGTTCTGCGCTCGCTTTCCAATGTCTAACAATGACAAAATGATGTCTATCGCCCAGATACACCCAAGCATTCACTGCAAACATCAACCAAAACAATTCTCTACAATAGGAAATGAATTTGCCCTGAGTGAAAATGTTGCAGAAACACAAACAGGCAGCTCTGCAAACACAAGTAATCAACACGTTTCAATGAGGTGAAAGGCACAGCCGGCTGGTTTGGTCAGAACAGAGTCACCGTTTACCATGAAACACACACACACACACTGCGGGCGCTGTACACACAGGACGTCTGCCAGTTCAGCGGAAAATGACGGCTGGAGGTGAGAAACAAACACACATTCATAGCAGCGATGGGAGGAAAAACTGGCTTCCCCAGGAACAGATTGTGTTGCATGTCACAACGCTTCAGTGCATCACATGCAGCGGCTCAATGCAAAACAAGACCGGCAGAACACGCTTACTTGCAGTTCCTCTCCGATACTCGCCACTAACTTGGGCAGAAGTGAAAAATCCCTCATTTGCATACGGCCTGTTCACAAACTAACAAGCTGCTCTTGTGCTGATAACTGGATAAACACAACCCGGAACAACTCTAGAGCTGCTCGCATTGTGATTAGTGACTTATTGTGGCGCTCTTTTGGTTTATGTTTCATCACTCAATACTACTCATCACTCCTGTTACATCTAATAACACTGAAAGCAACATTAAAATACTCCAAATTCTTCATTTAAATAGAAAAACACTAGTGAATGCTGAATATCTTAAGATATTGAATATTGTAGAAGTACTGAATGTATTGAAAATGGTTTATAGTCTAAAAACTATGAATGCTGAATTTACTATCATACTGCTTCCTTTCAATGTGTTTAACACTATGAAAACTGAATATCCTAAGATACTGTAGAAGTACTGAAAACGTCATAAATGTTTAACAATCTAAAAATAATGAATTCTGAAAATCCTAATATACAGCCAAAGTACTGAATACTTCATACATGCTTATTAGTCTAAAAATTATCAATGCTAATTATCTTAAGGTGCTGAATACTCTAGAAGTACTGAATACTTTGAAAATGCTTAATAGTCTAAAAACTATGAATACTGAATATCCAAAGACACTGAATACACATTGAACAAGTTTAGTACTCTGAAGACAATGAAAAGTGAATGTCCTAAAATACTGAATACTCTAGAACTTCTGAGTAACTCAAAAATGTTTATTGCTATTAAAGCAATGCATACTGAATATACCGAATACACTAGAAAACATCTTAAATGTTTAATACTGTGAACAATAATTCATTCTGAATATCCTGACACTGAACACTCAAAACAATACTGAATAGCAAAACTGAAAGCACTGAACAGAGTAATACTCTTAAAATAATGAATACTGAATATCCTATGATCCCAAATCCTATCAACATGTTTAATACCCTCAAAACAGTGAAACATTGAATATCCTAATATACAGCATACTCTAGATGCACTGAAAACTTCATAAATGTTTAATAGTCTAAATATAATTAATGCTAATTATCCTAACATACTGAATACTCTAGAAGTACTGAAAACTTTGAAAATGTTTAATTGTCTAAAAACTATGAATACTGAATATCCTAAGACACTGAATACACATTGAACACGTTTAATACTCTGAAGACAATGAAAAGTGAATGTCCTAAAATACTGAATACTCTAGAACTTCTGAATAACTCAAAAATGCACTAGAAAACTTACTCTAGAAGTACTCTAGAAGTACTGAAAACTTTGAACATGTTTAATTGTTTAAAACCAATGAATACTGAATATCCTAAGACACTTTGAATCTGTTTAATACTCTGAAAACAATGAAAAGTGAATGTCCTAAGATACTGAATACTCTAGAAGAGCAGAGTACTTCGAGCATGTTTAATACTCTAATTCGGTAAGAATACTGAATATCCTATAATACTGAATCCTAAATACATGTTTAATACCCTCAAAACAGTAAATAACTTCATACCCTAAGATACAGCATACTCTAGATGCACTGAATACTTCACTAATGTTTAATAATCTAAACATAATTTATACTAATTAACCTATGATACTGAATACTCTAGAAGTACTGAAAACTTTGAAAATGTTTAATAGCCTAAAAACTATGAAAACTGAATATCCTAAGACACTGAATACACATTGAACACGTTTAATATTCTGAAGACAATGAAAAGTGAATGTCCTAAAATACTGAATACTCTAGAACTTCTGAATAACTCAAAAATGCACTAGAAAACTTACTCTAGAAGTACTGAAAACTTTGAAAATGTTTAATTGTCTAAAACCAATGAATACAGAATATCCTAAGACACTTTGAATCTGTTTAATACTCTGAAAACAATGAAAAGTGAATGACCTAAGATACTGAATACTCTAGAAGAGTAGAGTACTTCGAGCATGTTTAATACTCTAATGATCATGTATACTGAATATCCTATAATACTGAATCCTAAATACATGTTTAATACCCTCAAAACACTAAATAACTTCATACCCTAAGATACAGCATACTCTAGATGCACTGAATACTTCATAAATGTTTAATTGCCTAAACATAATTTATACTAATTAACCTATGATACTGAATACTCTAGAAGTGCTGAAAACTTAGAAAATGTTTAATAGTCTAAAAACTATGAATACTGAATATCCTAAGACACTGAATACACATTGAACACGTTTAATACTCTGAAGACAATGAAAAGTGAATGTCCTAAAATACTGAATACTCTAGAACTTCTGAATAACTAAAAAATGCACTAGAAAACTTACTCTAGAACAGGGGTGGGCAAACTCGGTCCTGGAGGGCCGGTGTCCTGCACAGTTTAGCTCCAACTCTGATCAAACACACCTGCTTATAGATAATTAGTGATCTTAATGACACTAATTAGCATGTTCAGGTGTGTTTGATTAGAGTTGAAGCTAAACTATGTAGGACACCGGCCCTCCAGGACCGAGTTTGCCCACCCCTGCTCTAGAAGTACTCTAGAAAAATACTCTAGACGTACTGAAAACTTTGAAAATGTTTAATTGTCTAAAACCAATGAATACTGAATATCCTAAGACACTTTGAACCTGTTTAATACTCTGAAAACAATGAAAAGTGAATGTCCTCAGATACTGAATACTCTAGAAGAGTAGAGTACTTCGAGCATGTTTAATACTCTAATGATCATGAATACTGAATATCCTATAATACTGAATCCTAAAAACATGTTTCATACCCTCAAAACAATAAATAACTTCATACCCTAAGATACAGCATACTCTAGATGCACTGAATACTTCACAAATGTTTAATAGTCTAAACATAATTTATACTAATTAACCTATGATACTGAATACTCTAGAAGTACTGAATACTTAGAAAATGTTTAATAGTCTAAATGCTAAACTATGGATATGAAAATATTATGAATACTGAATATCCTAAGACACTGAATAAACATTGAACGCGTTTAATCCTTTGAAGATAATGAAGAGTGAATGTCCTAAGATACTGAATGCTTTAAAACTTCTGAATAACTGAAAAATGCTTAATGTTATTAAAGCATTGCATACTGAATACACTAGAAAACTTCTTAAACGATTAATACTGGGAACAATAATTAGTTCTGCATATCCTATGACACTGAACACTTAAAACAATACTGAATAGCAAATCTGAAAGCACCGAACAGAGTACTTCGAGCATGTTTAATACTCTAAAAATAATGAATACTGAATATCCTATGATACTGAATCCTATCAACATGTTTAATACCCTCAAAACAGTAAACACTGAATATCCTAAGATACAGCATACTCTAGATTTACTGAATACTTCACTAATGTTTACTCTAAAATTATTGAATGCTAATTATCCTAAGATACTGAATACTCCAAAATGTTTTAGAGTCTAAAAAAATTAATACTGAATATGCTAAGACACAGAATAGACACTCTGAATGTGTTTAATACTCTAAAGACGTTGAAAAAAGCAAATGCGCCAAAATACTGAATACTTCGAGCATGTTTAATACTCTTAAAATAATGAATACTGAATATCCTATGATACTGAATCCTATCAACATGTTTAATACCCTCAAAACAGTGAAACATCCTAAGATACAGCATACTCTAGATTTACTGAATACTTCACTAATGTTTACTTTAAAATTAATGAATACTAATTATCCTGAGCTACTGAATACTTGAAAATGTTTTATAGTCTAAAACAATGAATACTGAATATGCTAAGACACAGAATAGACACTCTGAATGTGTTTAATACTCTAAAGACGATGACAAAAGTAAATGTGCCAAAATACTGAATACTTCGAGCTTGTTTAATACTCTTAAAATTATAAATACCCTATGATACTGAATCCTATAAACATGTTAAATACACTCAAAATAGTAAAACATCCCAAGATACAGCATACTCTAGATTTTCTGAATACTTCACAAAAGTTTAGAGTAAAAATAATGAATGCTAATTATCCTAAGATACTGAATAATCTAGAAGTACTGAATACTTTAAACATGTTTATTACTCTGAAAGTTATAAATGCTAAAAATCCTAAGACACTTTGAATTTGTTTAACGTCCTAAGATACTGAATATTCTAGAAGTTCTTTGAGGACGTATAATACTCAACAAAATAATAAATACTAAATATCCTAATACTGACAATTTTAATGTGTTTATCATTCTGAAAACAATGAATACTGTATATCCTACTAAATAAGATACTAAATACTGAATATACTAAATACTCTAGAAAACTTCTTAGTCTTCGTTTAATACTGTAAACAATAATGATTTCTGAATATCCTAAAATACTGAAGACTCGAAACAATACTGAATAGCAAAACCGAAAGCACCAAACAGAGTACTTTGAGCATGTTTAACACTGAACATGTTTAATACATTTAAAATTGTGAAAACTGAATATCCTAAGATACAGGACACTCTAGATCTACTAAATACCTCACAAAGGTTTAGTCTAAAATGATTGCAAATTATACTAAATAGTCTAGAAGTACGTTCAGTTTTAACGTGTTTAATATTCTGAAAATCCTAAGACACATTGAACTTGTTTAATACTCTCTAAAACAATAAAAAGTGAATGTCCTAAGATACTGAATACTCTAGAAGTACTTTTAATACTCTAAAAAAATACTAAATATCCTGTGATACTGAATCCTTTCGTTTATCATTCTAAAAAAATAAATACTGTAAACCCTACTAAATAAGATACTAAAGATACTAAAGCTTCTGAAAAACTTAGCTTCTACTAAAACTTCTGAATAACTCAAAAATGTTTAATGCTATCGAATCAATGCATACTGAATATGCTATAAAACTTCTTAAATGTTTAATACTATAAAAACATAATTAATTATGAATATTTTAAGACACTGAACACTGGAAACAATACTGAATAGCAAAACTGAAAGCACTGAATACTCTGAAAGTGTTTAAAACTGTAAAAGATCCTGAATGTTCTGCAAATATTGAGGTGTGCAGATGCCGTAGTTAATACTCGGTACTTTATAATCAGCTCTGAATTCTTGTCAGTAAGTTAACGTTAATATTATTTCAGCTCTTTCGTGAAGTTTTACGAGTTTTCAGATCGAGCTGAATAGTTTCTTGTTTTAAGGTTTGATCGTCAGGTCGAGTTTTCGAAGGTTTTCTAGTGAATTTTGACCGTCTGCTGCTGTTGATCGAGTCTGACGGACTTTTATTCGGTGTCCATGTGAAAGTTTCTACGCGCTCTGGGAACAAAAGCTTCTACCGTCCGCGCGCGTCGCGGGAAACTCGCTGACGCACAACGGCTAACAAGCCCTCCAGATCACATGGGAATACAGCGAAGTTTCTCGGTTACACGGCGGTATACTCACGGAACAGCGGCCGGCGGGTCTCCGGTAAACACGACCGCTCAGATCATCTTCATCCCCGCGCGCGTCCACCGCTGATCTCCCGCTACCGCCGCCGCACGAGCCCGCTCATTCCCAGAGACAGCAGCGGGGGACGCGGAACTTGAGAACAGCACAAAAACCTGCAAGAATACACGCCTGCACCACTTCAACCGCACCACAACAGAATAAATTTAACTCTAAAATATAAGGTTTGCTTTATGATGTAGACACTTGCGGATCTGATTCGTATTTCTGATTATGATGAAAAAGCTACACCCCTAGCTCTGAATAGACTCGGCCGACAGTCACGCAACACACATCAGTTCACAACCGAACAAACGCACAAAACATAACACGGAAAGTTTTGTTCACCGATTAACAACTCTGAGATTAATCTCGTTTATCACATTAAATCAACGAGTGTTCACATTAATGTCTTAATATTTAATTAAAGTGTATATATAAACAATAGTAGTAAATGCATGGATAGAGGAAGGAGCAGAACTGGTCGAACTCCTTTTAATCATATTTATAAATCATTTTTAATGTTTCCACAATGTGACAATTAGCTCATAGCTTTTTATAACTTGTTCAAAATTAGTCTTTCCTGATCCCAGATTTATTACACTATACATAAGTATTATGCATAAAATTGTACCATCTTCATTGCTAGGCCTCACGTTAAACCACAGAATAAAACACAATAAACAGATAAATACTGTAACTGTGCGCTCATATTGTGAAGCTGTTGTTCATTGAGTCTAAGATTGATAATGAAGCTGATTAAATAGGACTTTTTGGAAAATTCCACTGTTTTGAGTTTGTTGTCCCTGAGAGCCGGAAACTGGTGCGAGTTTAGAGATATGCACCTCCATCTGCAGGAGAAGCTGAAAACTGCTGCCCACCAGAGAAGATCAACACTGATCCATCGGAAAACATCTGAATCTGATGGTGAGAGAATCTGGCAGCATATCACTCTTCACATTCACTTACTTCAGAGTCAGAAGTCTACCTCATAACAGTGCAATAATTATTTTTAACAAGAGGGTTACTTACTATTTTACATGCAAGCGATTGTTTACTATTTCATTCATTTATTCTGTCTTAATTAATTGCACATTTCTTTTTAATCGCTTTGTTTTTCTTTGTACCAAGCGCTTTAACAAGAAGCTCTGCAATTTTATTTTATCTTAAATACAATGACAAAAAAGTATTCTATTCCATTCTATTAGATTAAAACTAAAGACACATCTCTTTACATTAGCATACACATAAAACAAATGCATTTGAAATCTAAATCCATTAAAGGATCATTAGTCTGCATTATTTAGGGCAACCAGAGCCGGTAACACTTCCTAAAAGACTTTATCATTTGAACGGCATCTACACGTATGTTAGTCTGTTTTTCATTATCCTGACGTCTCCATAATCCTAGACCAAGCCGTATCCTGAGCAGATGCTGTGATGGTCATGGAGGAGTGGAGAGTGTGAGACTGATTCCTGAAAGACCCCAGTGACAAACGAGTCTCCGCATTGATACCGTGGACCAACCTGAACTCCCGCCGGTGACCTATTCACACCTGCAGCTCCTCCATGATGGACGTCCAGCGTCTTCCAGCCTCCTGCGCCTAGACTGCAGCTCTGCACAGGAAGTTTGGCTAGAGGATAAATGGACGTGCCCAATTTAGCCTGGTTTCTCTCAAGAGTTTTTTTCCTTCACTTTTGTCAATTGGTAAAGTTTGTTACTCGCCACTGGTTTGTTGGTTTGGGGCTTGTGGTGCTGCGCATCGATGGATTTGCTCTTCAGTTTTTGGACTCTCAGCAGTGAATATTAAACCACACTGAACTGAACTGCAACTCTGAAAACTGGACTGACACGGTTTCAATGTAGTAGAACTTCAGTGTTAAGCTGCTTTGACACAATCTACATTGTAAAAGCGCTAGAGAAATAAACATGAATTGAATTGAATTACAGAACCAAACTTAAACATTGTACTGTACATGGAGCATTGTGCACATGGAAAACTAACCCCTACAGAAAACCCTTACAAAAATAAGTACATACATATATCAAAATATAATACTTCTCATTTCACTTAGCTGTTGTGTGCTAACACACATTGGTTAAAATAACCAAAAACTCCAGCCTGATCTCACGAGAAAACGTAAGTATTTTACGTTTTCTCAGTTTAGTGGCTAATTCGTACAAATTCGTATGAGTTCAGTCATACGAAATTGTACGATTTTAAAAAGGAGGCGTGGCACCTAACCCCACCCCTAAACCCAACCGTCATTGGGGGATGAGTAAGTCGTACTAAATTGTATGAATTAGATCGTACGAATTAGCCACTAAATCAAAAAATTACGAATTGCCGTGAGATTGTGTCGCAAACTTAAGTAAAAATGATGTTAGATCAGAGAATGCGGCTCTGATTTAGTTGATTTCAGTACAGCATGTTTTCTCTAGAAGTGGAAACACAAATAATCACAAGCATTCATTCTTTTTCCTTTGGCTTAGTCTCTTTTCAGAGTTCGCCACAGTGGAATGAACCACCAACTATTCCGGCATATGTTTTACGCAGCGGATGCCCTTCCAGCCACAATCCAGTACTAGGAAACACCCATACACACTCATTCACACACACACACACACACACACACACACTCATGCACTACGGCTAATTTAGTTAATCCAATTCACCTGTACCGCATGTGTTTGGACAGTGGGGGAGCACTCGGAGGAAACCCACCCCAACACAGGGAGAACATGCAATCTCCACACAGAAATGCTAATTTTTAATTTACTTGTAATTTACTAAGTAGTTTTATAAATGTGTACTTTTACTTGCCCTTGAGTACATTTTTAGTGCAGTATCGGTACTTTTAGAGACTGTTTAGATGCATTTCACTGATGAGAAGATGACGGATGTTTAATGTATGATGACCGAAATGGCTTAAACACACAGCAGGCACATGACGTCAACATGACGTCAGATTGTCCCCAACGTCATAGGGACATTGCATTTTGTTTGAAAATTAAAATCGGTTTGACATCAGAACCCAACATCGGGCCGACAACGTCATTGTCCAATGTCCAACCTAAAAGCAACCAAATATCAACGTCCAATGATGTTAAAGCTTGACGTTGTGTGAAAGTCATCACTATGACGTCTATCAGATGTTGGATTTTGGTTGCCATACCTGATGAATAAATGTCAGTATTTGATGTCAATGTGACGTTGGTTTAACGTTGGATTTTGGTCACTTTCTAACACAACCTAAAATCAACCAAATATCAACATCTTTTCATGTCATTATTGGACATCAAAATAACGTTGTCCTTAGATGCTGGCAAGATATTGAATTTTGGTCACCTGACGGCACAACCTAAATCTAACCTACAGGGGCATAGCGGACATTTTAAAAGTGCGGGGAACGGCTGTATGAGATCATATGTTCATATAATTATAATTTCCTGTTTCTAAATGTTCTGTCTTTAAAAGTGAGGGGGACAGATCCCCCCCGTCCCCATGCCCCTGCTAACCTAATAATAACGTCTTATGACGTTGTGTGTCTGCTGGGCAATAACTAAATGCACTACAGAATGTTACGTTTACACACATCCACAAATTACATGTAAATGCATCAGCTTTTCACAGCGTAATACTACTCTTGAGTACTTTTAAAAGGGTAATATTTGAGTAATATTTACAACGGATACATTTACTCTACTTGCAGTACATTTTTAGGCAAGTAATGGTACTTTTACTTGAATATGATTATTCAGTACTCTTTCCACCACTGCAACTGACCCAGTTGGGATTTGTATCAGCGACCTTCTTACTGTGAGGCCACAGTGCTAACCACTGAGCCACCATGCCTGATCACGAACAAAAATGAAAACATCAAAATGTTGTTAAGAGGTTTCCATTTATTTTAGCAAAATACAGAGATGAACCGCATGTGTTTCACTGTGAACGTCACATAAAATGGATTTAAATGAAAATACAGTGCATCACAGTACTTATATTATGGTTACTGAATATATAAACACGTTCAATGTAAAGCTGATAATATTAGAAGTGCCCGAACTGACGACTGTTACAGTCAAATATGCAGAAAGTCCTGAACAGAGGACAAAAATTACTTTCTATTCACACAAATGTTCCCAAAGGTGCTGCAGTCAGTAAATCTAAAGCTCAGGTAGATCTCATGCTAGTCTCTGTACAAAAATATCCATAAATTAGCAGTTTTCTGTATATTGTGATTATGAATTCTGCTTTTGAGTTGCATTATGGGTGCTTGATCTTTCCTCCAACAACTTTTAACCTTGAAAAGTTTGAAAATGTGACTTTTATTGACATTTTTAATAGATTCGAGTGCTATATCGTCTGTGTTGGTGTGTATTATACAACAAAAACCTTATGATAAACTTGCGGTACATTTTCTGTTACTTACAGACTTATTTCTCTATATATTAATGCTTATACATTAGATTTTTCTATATATTTTTTTACTAAAATGTCAATAAACGTCACTGTGTTAAACTGTACAGTTAAATTTCCAACATCAATAGTCAACAGAGCAGAGATTAACATCCCATAATGCAATTCACAACCACAAATAAGCAGAAAACGCAGGTGAATCACTAAATACAGAAGCTGTACAGATATGTCTTACAGTGTAGTCATTGTAAGTGTGTGTGTGAGTGTGTGTGTTGCAGATGCTCAGTCAGCGCTGTTTGCTCTGCTGCTTTTTGCTCTGCCTCTCTTGATGTTCTCCGTTCTCCATGTAGGCCTGAACGGATCTCCAAAGCGCTCGGATGTTCCCCTCGCCGAAGCCTGTCGCTCCTCTGCGCTCGATCAGCTCCAGGAAAAACGTGTCCTCTGCGAACAGCGGCTTGGTAAAGACTTGCAGAAGGTGCCTGAGAAACAAACACAGCCAACTCAATACAACTGGACTCACAGGGAATTTTAATGTTCAGTCAGCCAGCTCAAGTACTTCCAGTAAACTGTAAAAGCATTACAAAATCGCCGCGTTTAATATCTGATTTCTTCAAAAATCAATGATCTTCACTGCCTGATTGATATTTGACAAAGCGGGTCTTAGACCACACAAGAAGCACTGCATTAAATTCCAGTGGAGCAGTGGGTAGCACGATCGCCTCACAGCAAGAAGGTCACTGGTTCAAGCCTCGGCTGGGTCAGTTGGTATTTGTGTGTGGAGTTTGCATGTTCTCCCCATGTTGGTGTGGGTTTCCTCCGGGTGCTCCTGTTACTCCCACAGTCCAAACACATGCGCTATAGGTGAATTGAATAAGCTAAATTGGCTGTAGTGTATGTGTGTGAATGCAAGAATGTATGGATGTTTCCCAGAGATAGGTTGCAGCTGAAAGGGCATCCGCTGCGTAAAATATGTGCTGGATAAGTTGGCGGTTCATTCCACTGTGGCGACCCCAGATTAATAAAGGGATTAAGCCGAAAAGAAAATGAATGAATGAATATTTTCCATAACTTTTAAAAGTCAATATTACAAGTCTTATTAATATTAAGTCATAAACATTATATAATTAGCCTTATTTATATATTTTTATAACTTTTAAAAGTCAATATTATTAGCCCCCTTAAGAGATTGTGTTTCTTTATTGGCTACAGAACAAACCACTGTTGTCCAATAACTTTCCTATTTAACTAAGTTAATGCACTTGAGCTCAACCACTCTCACTGGCAGAGCTGTGATAAAACAAATCACTATTGGCTGTTTTATTTAAAGGGGAGGAGCTACTCGATGTCCCGCCCTCTCTTCATGAACCAGCTGAGATTACTACAAACATCGAATAAAAAAAAACGCACATTTCAAAGCACTTCGCAAGACCTTTAAGCTGCTTTGACAATCTATAGTGTTACCGATGGCCATCTGTGGTCCTGTCTGTGTGCGTCTGGATGTCAGTGTCCAGCAGAATCCCATATCGACTTAGTGTTTGAGGATCATAACCTGCATCCAACATCTCCTGCTGCTTCCCCACCTGAAAACACGTAATTATTTAATATATTTTACGGGATATATTTGTAAAAACATCCATCAAAGTGCTCTCAGTATAAAAATCTCATTTAGTAGGCTTTAAAGAGCACCTATCCTGCAATAATCACTTATATAAGGGGTTTAAGCACAGTTATCTGTCAGCAGTGTGTGAATATAACCAGCCTCCGATGGTAAACATTTATTATTTCAATTATTGGTATTCACACATGATAAAAGCAGTCTGCAGAAACACTTTTGCCAATATGTTTTGAGTGTGGAAAGCTTGACGGTGTTTAGATGTTGGTGGTGCATCGTTCTTCAATAAACACAGATCGAGTGTGAATGCGGTTTAGACACAGACCTCAGTGTAGTACGCCGGAGGAGGAGAGAAGAACTGAACTCCGGCCTCACTCAGAGTTTGAGCTGTTTTCACGATGTCCTCGGTGTACAGGCCGATGTGCTGGATTCCTGCTCCTCTGTGCTCATCCAGAAACGTGTCCACCTGATTCCTGCCTGAAATAAATATATGGATATATATTTGCTCATATAAAACTGACACCACTAGATCATCTGCTAGTGAAGGACAACGCTGGTCAGTCAGATTCATTCATTTTTCTTCAGCTTAGTCTCTTTATTCATCAGGGGTCAAAATTCCGCAGCGGAATGAACCACCAATTTATCCAGCATATTTTTTACACAGCGGATGCCCTTCCAGCTGCAACCCAGTACTGGGAAACACCCATACACACTAATTCTCACACACTACAGCCAATTTAGTTCATCAATTCCCTTATAGAGCATGTGTTTGGACTGTGGGGGAATCCGGAGCACCCGGAGGAAACACACGCGAATGCAGGGAGAACATGCAAACTCCACTGGCCCAACCGGGACTCAAACCAGCGACTGAGGCCACAGTGCTAACCATTAAATTCAATTGAACACTAGCATATTTGTGACCCTTTTTCACAAAATGATCACAAAATTGTCTTATGTTGCATGGGTAAATTTGTGAGAATAGCCAAAAATACATCGTTTGGGTCAAATTTTTATTTTATGCCAGATATCACTGGAATATTAAGTAAAGATTGTGTTACATTATTTCTTTTCCCTACATTTCCTTTTGTAAGTGTAGCAAAACATAATATTTGATTAGTAAATAAGTATTGCTAAGAGTCATATATACCCTGTAAACATGGATCTGAACCAAGCGGCAACCTCCCGCTCTCCCTCGGGAAGCTAATACGGAAGTAACTGAAACTGCAATTCATCAAAATTCCGCTAGTCCTGGCTCCATAATAGAGCAAAGTGCAATTGAGCCCACTGTTAGAAGGGCCAACTTTACAGCAGAAAAAAAGGTGTTTACAGCCTGGTACAAAGAACGATTTTGGTTCATATAGCTATTATTACCCTCCATGACAACTGTGAGGGGGGTGAATTTTTTTATAACTCATCCATTTCCTTTATTTTAGGTTATATTAGGTTTGCATAATTAAGGGCGTGGCCACTTGAGTGACAGCTAGGTCTCGCTGGTCGCCGTCACTTCACCTCAGCTGAATCCGGCAGATTAGCCACTGATCTCGGCATATTCATCGTATTTTTGTTTTGTTTTATGTGGCTTTACACAGTCAGCTGCCTTTTGGACTTATTTCTTACAATTATCAGATGATATGGGATGCTGTGTGCACTTAATTGTGCTCACAAACCGTTCATGTGGCCTCCGTTTCCCATGTGAGTAAAGTTATATACTTATATACCATCTCTATATATGTATTTGTTTTATTTAAGATCATTTATCATTAATATTTTTCTTTAGACCCGTAAAGCACTCCAGAATGTGACAGATTGATTAGCTGTAGGCTCTAGAACCGTCATCTGAAGCGTTGTCATACAGTGTTATGCTGGAGTTCATCAATAGTCTTGCATTTACTAACACAGATTATATCTGAAGTGTTTGGAAGTAATTCAGGTTTTCCTCCTGTAGAAAAACGTCATAAGAGCAATGTTTAGTGGCTCAATGTATTACTACAGTGTTTTTAAAAGTCTAAACACTTTATGTATATAGTGTACAGCCAAGCACATGTGGTCAGAACACAACCGAGTCGCAGGTAATAGAGTATCAAGCGTTTCTCTCAAAGTAAAGTCTGTCTGCAAGGTCTAAGCAAAGTGCCAGCAGGTGTCTGTAGCTCCGCTCACTCTCACGGATACCACGTCCATATATTTTACAGTCTATGATCTGAACACAAGCAAACGCAAACTATTGGATTTGAGTTCAAGCGAAGCACCTTATTACTTTAAATTGGAAAAAAACCTCAAAGGCCGTCCCATGTCCAGTGGATTAAAGAAATGACTAGTAATCTTGCTCCGGGGAAGCGGACATACACTGTTAAAGGGAAATTACAAGATTTTTATAAAATATGGACCCCCTTTCAACCCTTTCTTAACCAGGTGGACTATGCTTTCACACTCTTGTTGGTGTCTTATTGTATTGTTCAGATGTCTTACATTTTAGCAACAATTAACAAATTTGTTTAACCAGAAAGCTGTGAAACGCAAGTTGCAAAAATGCATTGAACATTGTTATTATTTATTTATTTATTTATTATGTACTGTTATTATTAGAATTTATTTAATTTATTTACATATTTATTTTCACATTTTTAACCATTTGTCTTTTCACTTTTTATTTTTATTTTTTTTATTATTTTGTGTGTGTGTGTGTGTGTGTGTGTGTGTGTGTGTGTGTGTGTGTGTGTGTGTGTGTGTGTGTGTGTGTGTGTGTGTGTGTGTGTGTGTGTGTGTGTGTGTGTGTGTACTGGTTTTCATCATTAAACAGTATTGCACATGTTCTGAGTACTGTCATTACAGGGGTGTAGATTTTCCAAACACTCCTGATATTGTTGTTGTGGATGAAGTAATGAAAATCATCCTCATTATGGAAGTAGGCTGCTGTTTTGACGCACACATGGATTTGTGCTATTCAGCTAAAATGTCAACCATTAGTAAATGCTTTAAAAGCGTGTGGTTACAACACAAAGTTAGTGGTTTTAATCTACGGTAGCCTAGGGCAGTGTTTCCCAACCCTGTTCCTGGAGGCACACCAACAGTACATATTTTTAATGTCTCCCTCATCTGACCCATTAACTTCAGGTGTTGGAGTCTCTTCTGATGTTCTGCTGAGTTGATTCAGGTGTGTTTGATTGGGGAGAGGTGGAAAATATGTACTGTTGGTGTGCCTTCAGGAACAGGGTTGGGAAACACTGGCCTAGGGCATGTTCATAAACTGTGTGTGAGGGGTCTACAAATTGCTGGACTCACTAAAAAACACTCTAAACAAATTGCAAAGTAGTGTTCTGTGTCTGCAATAATAGGCAGTCTTCATGTATGGAGAAGACGATGCCATCTCTATCCCTAATCTAGTTACTCACTACTATGCGCAGACTTGACTGAGTGTTTTAATATTGTCACACAAAGGAAACTCAATGGTTGTATCTACTGCTTGTACTGTGAAACATCACAGGCTCTTTATGATTATTTGGATGTTGTGTTGCTTTAATTAGTATTAGTCATTCCAAATAAAATTCATCAAGTGTGTGTGTGTGTGTGTGTGTGTGCGTGTGTGTGTGTTGAAACCCACTAAATATACTTGGAAAGCATTGCTAAGAGCTTCACCTGGACAAATATAGGTGATTTTATCAATATTTAGTTTTTCTTGACCCCCAGATTCAGATTCTAGAAATAGAAAGCTTATTTATTTAGCGTTCGTGTGATGTGCTACTCTAAATGTCTATTATTTGTTTAGCTTATTGAAGCTGAATAATCAAGCCATCTGCTTTAATCGATTTAAATGTTTTTAAATAGCTTTCTGTTGGTGTAAATATTAGCGGTGTCAAACTTAATTGTTTTTTCGGTGCACCGCGATGCAGACAATTTGGTATCGGTTCAGTAATAATCATAACCGGTTATTATGTACTGACGTCATTTATCTCATATGCGCTATGTCGTGGTAGCTTACTATGGCGAGGGAGGCGAGCACAAGTATTTACAATGTTCAAACTATGTAAAAACGCAGAAGCTGTGCACTGTGTGTGTGTTTGCTGGACAGTCTTTCACTGACACTCACAGCAGAAGCCCCTATTTCACTGCGATTGAGAGAATGAAAGTAAACTCTCTCTCTCTGTGGCCCATTTGACCTGCTGGCGTGGCTTTTCCTCTCCTCTCGGCTGTTACAGCGATATTTCTGGATACAGACACGAGCGTGTGCCTGCAGGGTTTCTCCACCGTGTCTATCATGGGTCTGCTGTGATCGCCGCTGCCGTTTATCAGCGTCTTTCATCTGTAAAGAGCGCCAGCGCCAATCGCAGCCCTTTCTGTTAAGACAAGGCTCAGAGAGCGAGCGGGATATTCATATTTGTTTATTAGCTATAAATGCTTGTGTTGTTTAAAGGTACAGTTTATATATCTGATTGTTTGTATTAAAGGACAAAATTGTATTACAAATAGTATATAAATATACATATATTTATACATTTAAATACAAGAATTGCTGTGCTGTGAAGAAAAGATAAAACTGTGTATGGAAAGCATCGTCAATGCACCGTGATGCACCGAGACATCGAATTGAACCAAATCGTGAGACCAGTGTAGCTTCACACCTCTAGTAAATATGATGTTATTGTAGGATAATATTTGGATGAGATGCAAGTATTTGAAAACGGGGAATCTGGGGGTTAAAAAAAGTGAAATACTTGATAAAATCACCTTTAAATTTGCACAAATGAAGTCGCTCCATTGACTTTGAAGTGTCACATGGACAAGGAGGCACCCTCCCACAATAGTAAGTCAATGGAGCGGTTTGGATTGTTTGGCTGCTTCTCACTCAGAGCTGTTGCTAATGAGGGAGAGATGGTCACTAGTGGGTGGGTTTTTGCTCCTCTGATGACACATACAAAGGCAAAATGTCAATCAAAGTGTTTCTGCAGACTGTTTTTATCAAGTGTGATTATAAAAAATAAAATGAATACATGTTTATCATTAGAAACTGGATATATTCACACACTGCTGACACACAACTGTGTTTAAACCCCTTATTAAAGTGATTTTTGCAAAATAGGTATACTTAAAATTGGCTGAGTGCACCTTTAATATGCAGAAGGTCTGAGATGTCACCTTGCTCAGGGAGAGACTCTGCGATCACAAACTTGCAGTCTGGCTCCTTTTCATCTTTAAAGGGCAGGTTAATTCCAGACTCACTACATTTCCAGTATTCCATAGCTGTCAAACGCAGCCCGATCCCGTCATGGTTCAACACGTATCCCTCATCTACATCCTCATTCCTGCAAACAGACAACTTCTGTCTACTTCTGTCCAAACAGCTTCCACAAGGTGATTTTGCATCATACACTCACCGGCCACTTTATTAGGTACACCTGTCCAACTTCTCATTAACGCAAATTTCTAATCAGCCAATCACATGGCAGCAGCTCAATGCATTTAGGCATGTAGACATGGTCAAGACGATCTGCTGCAGTTCAAAGTGAGCATCAGAATGGGGAAGAAAGAGGATTTAAGAGACTTTGAACGTGGCATGGTTGTTGGTGCCAGACGGGCTGGTCTAAGTATTTCAGAAACTGCTGATCTACTGGGATTTTCACGCACAACCATCTCTAGGGTTTACAGAGAATGGTCTAAAAAAGAGGAAATATCCAGTGAGCGGCAGTTCTGTGGGCGCAAATGCCTTGTTGATGCCAGAGGTCAGAGGAGAATGGCCAGACTGGTTCCAGCTGATAGAAAGGCAACAGAAACTCAAATAAATCTCTGAACGCACAACACGTCCAACCTTGAGGCGGATGGGCTACAGCAGCAGAAGACCACACCGGGTGCCACTCCTGTCAGCTAAGAACAGGAAACTAAAGCTACAATTCACACAGGCTCACCAAAACTGGACAATAGAAGATTGGAGAAACATTGCCTGGTCTGATGAGTCTCTCTGGTCTGATGAGTCTCCATTTCTGCTGCCACATTCAGATGGTCGGGTCAGAATTTGGCCTCAACAGCATGAAATCATGGATCCATCCTGCCTTGTGTTAACAGTTCAGGCTGGTGGTGGTGGTGTAATGATGTGGAGGATATTCTCTTGGCACACTTTGGGTCCATTAGTACCAATTGAGCATGGTGTCAACACCCCAGCCTACCTGAGTATTGTTGCTGACCATGTCCATCCCTTTATGACCACAGTGTCTCCATCTTCTGATGGCTACTTCCAGCAGGATAACGCACCATGTCATAAAGCGTGAATCATCTCAGACTGGTTTCTTGAACATGACAATGAGTTCACTGTACTCAAATGGCCTCCACAGTCACCAGAGCTCAATCCAATAGAGCACCTTTGAGATGTGGTGGAATGGGAGATTGGTATCATGGATGTGCAGCCGACAAATCTGCAGCAACTACGTGATGCTATCATGCCAATATGGAGCAAAATCTCTGAGGAATATTTCCAGAAGCTTATTGAATCTACGCCACAAAGGATTAAGGCAGTTCTGAAGCCAAAAGAGGTCCAACCCGGCACTAGTTAGGTGTACCTAATAAAGTGGCCAGTGAGTGTATGTGCCCTTTAAAACTACTTAATTAAATTAGTAAAAAATTGTGTAACAATGCTAATTTTTTACAGTGTGTTGGCAGCTGACCTGTCAATGAAGAACCTCTTGAAGCCGAAGTTTCTCCCATACCAGCCAGTGATGTGCGCTGTGCTGCTCCTCGGACAGGCGTATGTGATGTGGTCAAAGTGAGTGATGGGACACCGGGAGCGGTCTGCACCCTGACAGCCCGAGCTCACCTCATGGAAACCGGGCAGGAATGGTCCCTGGTACCGGGAGCTGTCGATGAGTGTGTGGCACACGTTACCCACCGGGGAACGCACAATGGAGAAGGTGACCCGGCCACGGTCATCCTGGAGATTGAGGTAAAGTTGGTGTTAAATAGACATATTCATTCAATGACAACTTGTGAAACGCTCCCTATATTGTTTACCACACTATTTTGAATATTCGGCCTGAAACAGCACTACAAAATAACATTAGCACTATTTATTTCACTGTGAACAATGTTGCACTTTGATAGTATTTACCTGCTAAAATGATTTCCCCACCGTTGGGTAAGTTACTTCCAAAAAGTAATTAATTATTAATTACATCTTTAATTATTGTGTCTGATAAATAACTCAATTATTCAATCATTTATTAAATCACTTGACTCAACTTAAAATTCATTGCATAAATGCACTACATAAAAATCTCAATGCTGTATAGATGATAGAAATGAAACTAAATGAGGACTTAAATCAAAGCCAAACAGGACATTTTAGCTTTATTAAAAAAATTATCACTTTAAGAATAATAAACATTGTAAGTATCAAAACAATAAACATTTCAAAACACAATATTTCTCGCATGCCAATATTGACACTCATTTAATCCTTTTCAAAATGTTCAATCTTCTGAATCAATGAATTACTCTGCTCTGCTTCTCTGAATTGATTCATCCAGAACTGTTGATTTTATGTACAGTATTTAAACAAGTACACTATAAGCAGGATGCAAATTAAAGGGGGTTTGGGGGTGACTGACCCCCCTAATTAACGCCTGATCCCCCCTAAAGGATGTCAAAACAACATGTAAAGAGGGGTCAGCTCTTTAATACTGGGAATTTACTCTGCTCTTTATTTTAAATAATAATAATGTTAATAATTAAAATGATATAATATAAATATACATTTGACCACCCCTATAATGGTTCATACCACTGTGAATGCATAATCACAGCAATCAATCTGCGAGAAATAACTCATTCAACAGTCTGAAACCGGCAGATCTAGAACACTGCAAGACTGTTTTCTCCTAAAATAGGTGTTTGTTTCTACATATGGCCTAAAAGTAAAGTCAAATTAGAGGCATAGTTTAACTTAAAGTATCCTCAGAAGTAGCTAATCGGATACTGTATATCAGAATACACTAAATATCCCACAAAACACTGAAAGCTTTAATACATTTCCTTAATAAATTAGATGTTATATAAATAAATACAGAAATTTGATTCACTGAAGCATGTATTACACAAACTAACATTACTGAAAAAGTTGACCCTCCTAATCATCAATGTATAATTCGCACCCTGATTATAATAAAGTAATTAAATTAAATGAAATTTAAAAGTAAACCCTTATCTTTCTTTTTCTGACGAAAGTAATCTGATTACAGTAACTAGTTACTTTGTAACTACTGTAATTACACCAAACACTGGATTTTCCTATTTAGAACTTGCAAAGAACACTTATCTGAACTTATATTATTAAAGTCCGCTTGACCTGGCTGCGAGCTGATTGGATATAGTAAAGTAGGCGTTTCATTCAGGAAGATGGGGAAAATATTCTCTTTATTCTCCATTTCCACCTGGGGATACTCTTCCTGAGGCCCTCAGACTATGCAGAGTCACTGATTCGATCCAAGACCAACGACGAGATGATCCCAAGGTTTCCATAATCCTGGACCAGGCCGTATCCTGAGCAGCTACTGTGATAGTCATGGAGGAGTGGAGAACATGAGACTGATTCTTGTGACGCTCCAGAGACAGACGAGTCTTCGCTGAGGCCAGCTTCCAGCCTCCGCCACTGAGACTGCAGCTCTGCACAAGACGTTTGGCCAGCGGAGAAATTAAAATGGTCGTGCCCAACTGAGCCTGGTTTCTCTCAAGGTTTTTTTTTCTTCACTTTCGCCATTAGTGAAGTTTTTTTTCCCTCTCCGCTGTCGCCACTGGCTTGCATTGTTCGGGATATGTAGAGCTGCGCATCGTTGGATTTGCCCTTCAGTGTTTGGACTCTCAGTAGTGATTATTAAACCACACTGAACTGAGCTCAACTGAACTGAACTTAAACACTACAAACTGAACTACACTGTTCCTATTTACTATGACCTTTTATGTGAAGCTGCTTTGACACAATCTACATTGTAAAAGCGCTATACAAATAAAGGGGAATTGAATTGAATTGAAAAGGGTTTGGGGAGAATTATTACCAGTGTTGGGGGTAACGCATTTAAAGTAACAGGTGTTACTTAATAATATTACTTTTCTAAGTAACGAGTAAAGTAATGCATTACTTATAAAAAATCAGTAATATTATTTGAGTTTGGCGGCGCAGTGGGTAGCACGATCGCCTCACAGCAAGAAGGTTGCTGGTTCGAGCCTTGGCTAGGTCAGTTGGCATTTCCCTTGTGGAGTTTGCATGTTCTCCCTGTGTTGGCGTGGGTTTCCTCCGGGTGCTCCAGTTTCCACCCACAGTCCAAAGACATGCGCTATAGGGGAATAGTCCGTATTATATTGTCCGTAGTAGGGTTGGGTCGATAGACGATACCATCGTCCATCGCTGATGGCCGGTAGACATCACGATGCTGAGCCGGCATCACAATCCTGCTCCCGGCCCTTGTCAATAATATGATCCTGCACAACTTGAGCAGCTGCACGTTCAGGACCGCATGTATTCACCTTATCCTTTGCCGACCAGCGGGCGCAGCCATTTGAATCTTTTTGGCTCGAGACTTCCGATTTCATTCACTTCCATTCATTTTTAGATGTTAAAAACTGCTTGTTACGCTGCTTGCTGTTGCAAACTGATATTTTCTTATTATAATATTCTACTTGGTCTGTATAATAATGCAAACACTTGTTTGTAGAGAAAGTAGTTTGACCGTTTTCTGCCGTTTATTATTCCTAGTCATTTCTCTCATAGGGGACCTAATCAGAAGTTCTAAAACAATCGCGAAAACAGACGCACTTCCGCATTTTAGAATAAGGTCAATAAGACCGCATTTATAAAACCATATTTTTTTTGCAGCAGCGTCACCTACCGGATTGGATGATATAGTGAAACTGCATTTCTAGGACCATAGTTTTGTAACAGCACCACCTGCCGAATTGGTTTCAGGATTGCCTTTCCAGCGCCACCTACCTGATTAGATGATATAGTGAAACTGCATTTCGAGGATCGTAGTTTTGTAACAGAGTGATTATTGTTGTAAAATGCACCAGAGGTTAAAGTGGGAAACACCTGCTTTGAGTAACAATTTTTAATTTAAACAAATTAATTTACACCTAAAATATAAAATAAAAATGTTTTTAAACTTTACGCAAATGAAAAAGTTAAGTGCCTTAAAAGTCTTACATTTCTTGAAAAATACTGTATATTTAAAAACCCGCTTAAATTGAACTAATTAGCTCAGTATTAGGGAAAATAAATTACTTACCATAAAAAGTAGCCAAGTAACACAACTAGTTTACCTTTTAGGGCAGTAACTCAATATTGTAATACATTACTTTTTAAAGTAACTTTCCCAACACTGCTTATTACAATCTAACAGACTCCTCCTCACTCCTGTTTGTTGTCAAAACTGACAGCTAGAGGGGCGTGGTTAAGTATGTTAGCCACGCCCAATATCTCAGACCGACGTAATCTGAGAATTAAACTGAAAACAAATCATTTTTAGATTTTAAATTTAAGATTACAAGGGCAAACATTTTTGTTCTTAATGACATGCACTGATGTTCACCTCACAACTAGCAATGTGGACTAACAAAATCAACATGGTTAGCTTTAATCTCATGCGTCTGAATATCAAACCAACTCTACCTGGAGCTCCGCGGGCGGCTGGAGGAACTCACACCCGCCGTGATCCCGGAGCGCGCGGCTCGCGCTCGGTACATCGGTCACCTCGAAGCACACGTTACTGACGGTGTCCACCGGGTAGTGCTCATGAGCCCCGAACACACAGCCCGCGTCCCGGTGATCTCTGACAGCGCCGCAGTCACTCAGACTCGGTCTCTCGTTCACCACGAACACCGCGGATCCTCTGCGGAGCGCGAGCTGCTTCGCCCGTTCTGCCCGTCGCGCCGCGAACACGTTAAACTGGAACCGCGACACGAGCTCGTGCGCGACTTTATCCACGTTTGAAACCTGAAGGGAAATGTGGTGCAGCCGGCTCAAATAGGCCGCCATGTTGAGGTGACGTCACTCACAGGGGTGTGTCAAGCTGTCATGTAGATGTCACTCATAACCATGTACATCGTGTTAGAAAGCTTTACATTAGATGTCTGTGGTCATAACAATCACATTCAATTCAAGTTTATTTCTATAGCGCTTTGTACAGTAATTATTGTTTCAAAAGCAGCTTTACTAAAGGTGCACATTACTGCATTACAATCAAATTAAGTTAAAGTGACGATCAAATATAAGCTATTATATACAGACATCATTAACCTGCAATCTTATAGTATATAGGTGATGAATATGTTTACATGTTTAATGAAGTTACATGATTCACATCTATAAAATACTAAAAAAAAAAGACGGAAAATCTCTGAAATACCAGAAAACTGCAATTTTTTATACAGCAAAAGCCATATTTGTTTTTGTTATATCTTTTTCTATTTTTTATTAATACACTTGTAAGAAGTATAATTGTTTCATGTCCATCTTGCTGTATAGGTTCTGCCTATAAAAACACGTTTCTAAAATACCTTTAAATTTATTTAGTTTTCATAAACAGGCTTTAATAAGTTAGTCCCTTACATATAACTGTTCTCCACGTCGCTATTTAATTCGGAACATTTGAAATGTTAGATATTGAATGAATTAAATGATATGAAATAAATCTCTTTTTAATAGCTAGTTTATTAAAAACAAAGACTATTCACCTTATTCTCCGTGTACGAGTGGGCGCAGCCATTTTAAACATTTTGGCTCGAGACTTCCGGTCTCGTTCACTTCCATTCATTTTTAAACGTTAAAAACAGCTCGTTTTGCTGCTTGGTGTTGCAAACTGATATTTTCTTATTATATTATTCTACTTTGTCTGTATTGTCATGCAAACACTTGTTTGTAGAGTGAGTAGTGTGACCGTTTATTGCCGTTTATTATTCCTAGTCATTTCTCCCATAGACAGCTGAATCATAAGTTCTAAAACAATCGCAAAAACGCGCACACTTCTGCATTGAACAATAAAGTCAATAGAAAACAATTATAAATAAAATATTTAGTGATTTTATTTAGGACAAGATCTCACATACATGCGGCCGAAATGAGTTTCCTTCGAAGGGTAGCAGGGCGCACTCTTATGGATAGGGTGAGAAGCTCTGACACCCGGGAGGAGCTCGGAGTAGAGCCGCTGCTCCTCCACATCGAGAGAAGTCAGCTGAGGTGGCTCGGGCATCTGTTTCGGATGTCTCCTGAACGCCTACCTAGGGAGGTGTTCCAGGCATGTCCCATCGGGAGGAGGCCTCGGGGAAGACCCAGGACACGCTGGAGGGACTATATCTCTCAGCTGGCCTGGGAACGCCTCTGGATCTCCCCGGAGGAGCTGGAGGAAGTGTCTGGGGAGAGGGAAGTCTGGGGTTCTCTCCTAAGACTGCTGCCCCCGCGACCCGGCCCCGGAAAAGAGGCAGAAAATGAATGAATGAATGATATTCAGTGATATGGGAAGACTTTTGGCTTCGATGACATCCTTTGTTATAAGTGGTTGTACATGAACATCCTATTACTCAGTCAGTGGCCTAAAAGTACTTGGGCATTTACATTGAGAGTCCACACATGTAATGGGTTTGGTCTCGTTTACGCCAGAGATTGTATTTTTTACGGAGGTTACGTCTTTTTGGAGTTAGCAAGAAGCTTATGGTGTTGCTTTATAAAGCGGTTATTGAAAGCATTGTCAGGTATGGTATCACAGTGTAAATCTAAGTTGATGCATCTCTTAAAGACAGAATGGAAAATTGTTGGGCACGATGAATATTTTAATCGTCTAGATTTATATGAGAATTGTGTCCTTAATCAGGTGGAAAATTCAACTCATTTTTTGTTTCCACATTATGAACTGCCTCCCTCTGGTAGACGATATGGAGTCCCTATAAGTGTTGGTTGAACCGATATGAGAAATCCTTTGTAGCTGTTTCAGTGGGTTTATTTTAATTAGCATTATATTTATTGTAACTACTGTATTTTGTATTGTTTTTATGATATGTCTGCAGCAATATGGTGATGCCCATAACAAATTTCCTGTCATGGACTATAAAGTTTACTACCACTACACTGAAAACATTATTCAAACATGATTCCTTTGATTTACTAAATTCGTTTAAGTGGTTGTAAACAATTTATTTGGGCTGAATTTAAACAAATTACGTTGAACATTACTAAATGTAATTTGTTTAAACACAAAATTCAACACATAGTTTGCAACAACTTTGCAGGCATCATTTTCAGTGTACATAAAGAAGTCTCTATCAAAATATTCAGAATCCCGAGTTTGCTGTTTTACTCCACTGGATTCCATATAAAAGCCCAACATTTTTTGCACAGGCCAATCTAAAGGGTTCATGCTACCAACTGATAATCAACAGTAAAAATACAGGTTTTACCTCATCCCAAGAGGAAAAACCAGCAACAATCAAAAGTGCACACTGAAAAAATTATTCAAAGATGATTCCTTGGATTTACTCAATTTTTTTTACATTGAGTGGTTGTAAGCAATTTATTTGGGCTGAATTTAAACAAACAAATTAAGTTGAACATTTTTTAATTTAATTTGTTTGTTTAAATTCAACACAAATAAACTGTTAGCAACAGTTTTGCATGCAACACTTTTTTCAGTGCATGATTTTAGCTGTCATGGCTTTGCAATCAAAAAAATGTCATTATAATGGAAGTCAATGGGGCAAAAACAGCCACGGACATAACCAAAGGGTAGTCAATTTGCTCAGAGCGTATTGAGTTTCTGAACATTTTCAAAGCATTTCCCCAAAATATGTTTTTAAAAAAATAAGATGTGACCAAAAATCATCCCATTTGCTGAAACACAGAGAAAGCTGTTCAACAAAGACTCAAAATCAGCCTTTTGTGGTCTAAAACTGAATGTACTATAAAAGTCTGAATGTCTGAAAACAGGACACCTTTTTGGTTACTTTGACCAATAGTCAACTTTAATACAGATACACACAACTTGTACACGATTAAAATCTTTTATTAAACTGGTCAGCTGAACCATCGTCTTGTTTCAGAACTGAAAACTCTTCCCCCATCGGATATAGCTTATGCATATTCAAAGATTGTGCGCTTAAGATACAATTTGGCATTTCATAACAATACAGACCTGAAAGACACAAACATTCTACACAATCCTGTTAACTTAATTTACTGCAATTAATTTAGAAGAAATATAAATGCACTTAAAGGGTCTTTAATAGATTAAATATAGGAATAATATTGCAGTGTAGCATAAAAACAGATAGAAGACAATCTGTGATATTTATATATACAGTTAAGCATGAAATTATTCATACCCTTGGCAAGTTCTGACTTAAAGTTTGTGTTCACATGTAAATAAAAGCTGGGAAATATTTTTTTCTCCACAATGACGCTTCTTGTACATTTGTCTTATTATCTTTCAGGGGAAGCCAGAGTCATTTTCGGTCAAAACATACTTGCTGGTTGAATAAAAGTAACTTTAAAGTCAGAATCTGCCAGCGGTATGAATCATCTCGGACATGACTGTATATTTATGTGGTCGTTGCAGTCCTGATAAATGCCCGTTTAACAGTAAACGCGTGTAAACCAATGTAGAGGCACGCAGGTTGTGTTTCTGGAATTTCAGGAAAATGAAATGGAAAGATTCCTGGGTGTTGTGAGTGATTTAGTGGAAATCGGGTTTCTCTGGGAAGGTGCAGCCGGACCTGCGGATGATGACGTGAGCGGCGTAGTGACCTGCGCGGATACACTCCTCCAGCGGCTGATCCTGGACCAGCGCCGACAGAAAACCTGCACAAAAATACAACAAAAGGTGAACACGAAGAGTTTGACTTGAGTTGTTGAGTTGACTTGACTAGAGTTGAGTAGAGTTGACTGGAGTTGACTACAGTAGAGTTGACTTAACTAGAGTTGACTACAGTTGACTAGACAAGAGTTGACTTGAGTTGAATTGACAAGAGTTGACTTGACTAGTGTTGACTAGAGATGACTTGAATTGACTAGTGTTGGCTTGAATTGACTAGAGTTGACTTGACTAGTGTTGACTAGAGATGACTTGAAGTGACTAGTGTTGACTTGAATTGACTAGAGTTGACTTGACTAGTGTTGATAAAAGTTGACTAGACTAGAGTTCACTAGACTAGTGTTGACTAGAGTTGACTTGACTAGTGTTGACTTGAATTGAATAGTGTTGATTTGATTTGACAAGAGTTGACTTGACTAGAGTTGACTTGAATTGACTAAAGTTGACTTGACTAGTGCTGACTAGAGTTTACTTGACTAGAGTTGACTTGACTAGTGCTGACTATAATTCACTTGTCTAGAGTTGACTTGACTAGTGTTGACAAAAGTTGACTAGAGTTGACTTGACTAGTGTTGACAAAAGTTGACTAGACTAGTGTTGACTAGAGTTGACTAGACTAGAGTTGACTTGAGTTGACTAGACTAGAGTTGACTAGAGTTGACTTGACTAGAGTTGACTAGAGTTGAGTTGACTAGACTAGAGTTGACTTGACTAGTGTTGACTAGAGTTGACTAGAGTAGAGTTGACTTGAGTTGACTAGAGTTGAGTTGACTAGACTAGAGTTGACTTGACTAGTGTTGACTAGAGTAGAGTTGACTTGACTAGTGTTGAGTTGACCAGAGTTGACTTGAGTTGACTAGAGTAGAGTTGACTTGAGTTGACTAGAGTAGAGTTGACTTGACTAGTGTTGACTAGAGTAGAGTTGACTTGACTAGTGTTGAGTTGACCAGAGTTGACTTGAGTTGACTAGAGTAGAGTGGCTTTTTATTTGACTTTCTTTATTGTCCACAATTGGAAATTTATCTTTGGCTTCACCATAATCACACCAACATCCAAATCACATAGAGTTGAAGTCAGAATTATTCACCCACCTGTAATTTTTTCCCCCAAATATTTTACAAATGATGTTTAACAGATTCAGGAATTTTTCACAGTATTTCCTATAATATTATTTCTTCTGGAGAAAGTCTTATTAGTTTTATTTCGGCTAGAATAAAAGCAGTTTTTAATTTTATTAAAGACATTTTAAGGTCAATATTATTAGCCCCCTTAAGCAATATTTGTTTTGGATTGTCTCAAGAACAAACCACTGTTATACAATGACTCAACTAATTAAAATTTTAACCTAATTAACCTAGTCAAGCCTTTAAATGTCACTTTAAGCTGAATACTAGTGTCTTGAAAAATATCTAGTCAGATATTATGTGTTGTCATCATGGCAAATATAAAAGAAATAAGTTATTAGAAATTACATTACCAAAAAACATTCTACACTTCAGCAAATGTCAATTTATGATCGAGAAATGATCTTAAATGTTTAAAACATCCAACTCTCTCTGTCGGTCTTCATCCGGAAGCGTCTTCATCAGGAAACTCCCTCATAAAACCAATGCGGAAGTAACTAAAACTGCGATTCCTCGAATGACCACTGGGGGCTGGCTCCAGAAGCTAATAAATCCTCATAGACTGCCATGCTAAATTGTCCAACTTTACAGCAGAAATAAACATGTTTACAGCATGGTACAAAAAAGGGTTTCGATGTATATGGCTAATATTACCCTTCTGAATTTAACTTATACGTTTAATTTATATTAAAGGGCACATAGTTTACCTCTTTTTTTATGATTTAATATTAATATTCTGGTTTTTCTGAGTGTGCCAGTTTAGCTTCAGTTTAAAACACAATTTAGATTATTTTATTATAATGTGTTAAAAAGTGTCATATTGGGGCGTGTCCACAGCTTGCTGATTTAGGGGTGTGTTGCTTTAAATGTAAATTAGTTTCGGCTTCCCGCCCAACGTAACAAGGGGGCGGAGCCATGAGCTCACCCGCTCTGTGTTTGGGCAGACTGAGAGAAGGAGCAGGCGTGAGAGGATCAGCAATCAGTCATACATGTACGACTCGGACATAGACCAAACAGAGAGTACAAAATCATTTGTGTATTTGTACAGTTTTACAGCCAACTGTGTGCTAGTTTCAAGTGCCGAGCTTGTACACCGAAACTAATAACCACGCACACTGAATTAACTTTGACTGAGGCACGGGATGCGTCGCTCGAAGCCACGACACGGCACACCAGACACTCTCTGTGGCGCGGCAGAAACATGAAGTGTCCCGAATCGTCGCGCCGTTGTGTGTACCCTGATAGAAACCTATGTTTAGAATTCTAAAATGCATGGCACAGCGTCAGGTACAGCAGCACCTAGTTAAGATCACAGGGAGCTTCTGGGATTGCGAGAAATGCAAACGGCTGAAGTATAAGGTAGACTCAATGAGAAGTACACATGTTTGCAAACCTGCCTAAAGATACAACCAATAATTCCGATTGGAGCGATAATGTGGAGAATATTGATCTTGTGTTGAGCCCAATGAGCCTTGCATCTAAAAATAGAGCTAGGGTGTTCCTTTAGTGATATCGCTTCGACTCACGCTGAAAATGGCGGACGTGAATCAACAAACTGAGGATATGATGCGCCTGTCAATCAATATTGGTGGGCGGGGGGACCGCACTCCTACGTCAGGTAGCGGTCAATTTGAAAACCGCTCCAATTGGTCCACCGTTTGATGTTGTTAAATTAAAAAAAAAAAGCACTGGGTGTGCTTATATCACCCCATTATGATGGTCTATACACCATACATGCACATATGTCTGTCCAAACAGCTTCAAAAGTAGATTTTTTACCATAGATGCCCTTTAAGCCTTAATATTCTACATAATTAAGGGCGTTGTCACTTGATCGACAGACATCTGCATACTCCAGATGCTTAACTTGCACCGATTAACTGTTCACCTCATGACTAACAATGTGTGGCAGCAAAAAAAACATTGTACATTTTAATTTCATGCAGACTTTAATATCTTGCTTTATTAAAATAACACTCCAAAATAATCAGAGTACTCTATTACCTCCAACAAAAGCGTCACCGGCACCATTCGTGTCCACAATGTCATTCTGGTCAATGTCTAAAACTGGAAACATTTTCACTTTATCACCTAAAAACAGAGAAAGACAGATAAAAGAATAAATGATCATGTGGAAAAGCTCCAGAGCTGCAGTGGTGAGCGCAGACGCACCGACAGTGGCCACCGTGTCCTCTCTGCCCTGAGTGAACACCACAATCCTCTGACGGTTCTTGTTGACTTTGGGCAGATTCTGAACCCGATGCGCAATTTCAGCGATGTCTTCAGTCTGCACAAAACACAACAGCTCGTCTATGCAAAAGAAAAGAATCAACATTTCTCCATTTGGAAAGACATTACAGTGATTTGTGTCTCACCTCAAAGCCCTGCTCCTTTGCAAACGTGGCGGCTTCCTGTAAAATAAACATCTTCCGTTTATATGAGGCTAAATCATCAATATCATACTGAAAAAGCTACATATCTACAATATGAGTTCTGCCATCATCTATTTATTCATTTGTTTATGCTTTAATAACATATCAGCAGCATTGGCTATATTCATGGCCAACACTTGTAGTAAATATTCATTCATTTTCCTACGGCTTGGTCCCTTATTAATCAGAGGTCACCACAGTGGAAGAACCGCCAGATATTCCAGCCCTTCCAGCCGCAACCCAGTACTGGGAAACACCCATACACACTCGTACACTACAGCCAGTTTAGTTAATCAATTCCCCTATAGCGCATGTGTTTGGACTGTGGGTGACACTGAAACACCCGGAGGAAACCCACGCCAACATGAGGAGAACATGCAAACTCCACACAGAAATGCCAACTGGCCCAGCCGAAACTCGAACTAGCGACCTTCTTGCTGTAAGGCCAAAGTGCAAACCACTGAGTCACCCTGCAGTCCCTTGTAGTAAATATTCAATATATGATTTTACAAATCATAACCGTTTCTTAATAATTAATTACATAAAAATACATACAAATAACAACACTGATAAAAATTCATATGAATACATATTGTAAATAAATCAAAAGTCTTTGAAAATATCCCCATTTTACTACTCTCCTAGATATAAACAGATGACTTTTACCATTTTTGAGTTCATTTAGCTGATATGATCACTTTTAGCTTAGCTTAGCATAGATCATTGAATCGGATTAGACCATTAGCATCTCACTCAAAAATGAACAGTGCAGCGGCTTTACGTTGTCTCCACAGAAAAGAAAGATATCCAAAGATTCCTTTTCAAGTTGTAAAGAAATCAGTGTTTTGAAGACAGCAGAAGTCAATGATTTATTTTAATTATACAGTCTGACATGTTTACTGCTCCAAAATATTGTAAATGTTTCTTAAAATAAAATATATTGTGTTTAATGGAGAGAAAAGTTTGCTGTTTTTTTACCCAGACATTTACAAACAAAACACAACACAAGACACAAACAAAAGGTTTAGAGCAGTAATCACAATACAATGATATTTTTATCCAACGTTATCATACCGTCAGAATCTTATACTTATTCTAATTATTCTCCATTTCCACCTGGGGATACTCTTCCCGAGGCCCTCAGACTATGCAGAGTCACTGATTCGATCCATGACCAACGACGAGATGATCCCAAGGTTTCCATAATCCTGGACCAGGCCGTATCATGAGCAACTACTGTGATGGTCATGGAAGAGTGGAGAACATGAGACTGATTCCTGTGACGCTCCAGAGACAGACGAGTCTTCGCTGAGGCCAGCTTCCAGCCTCCGCCGCTGAGACTGCAGCTCTGCACAAGACGTTTGGCCAGCGGAGAAATTAAAATGATCGTGCCCAACTGAGTCTGGTTTCTCTCAAGGTTTTTTTTCTTCACTTTCACCATTTAGTGAAGTTTTTTTTCCCTCTCCGCTGTCGCCACTGGCTTGCATGGTTCAGGATCTGTAGAGCTGCACATCGTTGGATTTGCTCTTCAGTATTTGGACTCTCAGTAGTGATTATTAAACCACACTGAACTGAGCTAAACTGAACTGAACTTAAACACTACAAACTGAACTACACTGTTCCTATTTACTAAGATCTTTTATGTGAAGCTGCTTTGACACAATCTACATTGTATAAGCGCTATACAAATAAAGGGGAATTGAATTGAATAATACCAGCCCATGCCTACTGATGAGCTGTTTTTTGACTCTTCTAAAGCATAAAAACACCATAATATGTTTGCAGATATTTCAGAAACATGCTCAGTGAACATATTTATCTGATAAACAATGCTGAAGTCAGATATTCTGCTTCGAAAAATGTGCGTTACGTGCTGGAATGACTGTCTTTGATTTGGTCCCTTTAACCCGCCCAATGCCAGTTTAGCCAATTATATTTCAGCACCCCGGGTTGCTCTGGTGGAAAACAGAACATTTCATTCATTCATTCATTCATTCATTCAGAAAGGCTGTCAAAGCATGCGTCCGCAACCGAAATGCGACCTCCGGTGGACAGTAGCAGACTCCGAAATGAGACGCAGATTCAGAGTTCCACATGAGGTTATTAATTAGCAAATAATATAGAAATTACGAGCGTAAACATTAGGTGAGCAGGTTACATTTCCGGAGGAAACCTACGCCAACATGAGGAGAACATGTAAACTCCACACAGAAATGTCAACTGGCCCAGCCGAAACTCGAACTATTGACCTTCTTGCTGTAAGGCTAAAGTGCAAACCACTGAGTCACCCTGCCGTCCCTTGTAGTAAATATTCAATATATAATTTTACAAATCATAACCGTTTCTTAATAATTAATTATATAAAAATACATACAAATAACAACACTGATAAAAATTCATATGAATACATATTATAAATAAATCAGCGTTCTGTCCACTTCTTTGAAAATATCCCCATTTTACTACTTGCATTAGGTGAGCAGGTTACAGTGTAACCCCGTGTCCTAACAACACTCTACGTGATGAGATATGCAGTGAGCAATTGGGCTGTTTGCACCAGACGAAACACGACAGAAGTTTAAATACAGCCATTCAGATGCACAGAATAGTGCACTCACTGCACCCCAACAGAATGGTGAGGTTTATAATCTAATTAATACATATTAAACATCTTCAACAATATTAAATGTAGATGCTGAATCACTGATATGTGTTGGCTTGCATTATTTCACAGTTCTGAAGTTCAATTTCAATCAGTTTATTTTATTTTCCAGATCTGAGGTGAACTATCTGCTGCTGCTTTCAGTAGAACGGCAATAAATGTTATGTAAAATGCCATTTAAACTCACATTATCAGCATTTAACACTGAATAAAGCACATGAGGTGTAGCTGAGCTGATCATTGTAAGTTTTCTGTTGTTTAACTGTGAGAAACAGAAGCCGTTTCTAATATATCAATTCGAGGTGTTGATTAGGACAAAAACTCCTTTTAATATGGAGGATATTCCCTCTATCGCGTTGTTGTGAATTTCTGTAGTCTGGCTCATTGTACCAAACTGTTGTGAAATTCTAAGACGAGCCCAAAAAACCAGGGAGAACTTTTGCTTGTCTTCAAAGCAGAATCCTTAATAAGAAGAACTCAGCGTGGCTGTGAAGACATCGAAAGAAACGACTGTACAGCAAGCACTAGGTTTTTATACATTTCACAGACAGTGATTCATGTAGGTGGGGACAAATTAAGTTTTGGAGTCAGCACTATAACCTGCATATAGGTGTTAGAAACCTGCCCAGCTACTGACCAGATGAGTTAATCAACAAAAGGGTTGCTTTAGCATAAAAACAGCACCCTAGAAAAAGGCAGAGTTGTAAAAAGCCTGCCCATAGCATTTGCATCTCTTTGGCTCAGCCTGTGGTCAGAAAGACAAAGGTTAATGTCTCTCATGGCTGGGCTGGTAATAAAATTATATAATGAAAAAACAAAGAATAGAACTTTTCATTTATATGTAGATTATTGTTCATTTGAAATTAGATTATACCAACTCATATTTCCACAGCGTGCCATTGCTTTCAGTTAGAACACGACTTAAATCAGCCTTAAATCGACAGTCAGGCACACTGCTGTCGGTGTCATCAGTTCGGCAACCTGCGCTTGTTTTGAACCAGGTGTGTAATACCTAGTTCAACCACTGGGTGTCGAACTTACATACTGCACCTTTAAAGAGACTTAATCTCACCGTCTCGTTGCCGAAGATGATGTCAACGTACGGCAGGACCTTCATCAGTGGCTCCTTGAAGAACTGACTGATGAAAGGAGCCGACAGATTCAGACCGAAGATCTTGTTGTTTTCGGACGCGTGTTTGGCCACTTTCAGGATAGAGTCTGGGGAAACGGTCAGGAAAAACCCCTGATGGACACAGAAATAATGCTCATCACATAAGAACTCACTAGAATGAGCAGCCTTTTACTTTTCAGCTGGGATAATTCAAAACTTTGCAGTACTTTCAACATTACTAGTTTCATTGAAAGGTTTCACGAAGTGCTTTGAAATGTGCTTTGAAGTCGTTTGCCGTAATCTCAACTGAAACATGAAGATAGGGCAGGGCATAACGTAGCTCCTCCCCTTTAAGAAAAACTGCCAATAGTGTTTTGTTTTATCCCAATTTGCACATCAAATGAAAAGCTGACGAGGAGGATCCTTCAATCTAACAGACTGCAAATAACATCAATTTTTTTTATTTTAATTTCACAGGATCTTTAATCACAACAATTACTAATATTAAAGTCAGTGTAAAGTCAATTTTAAATATTTCAGCAATGCATTTCTAACATTTATAATGCGTTCAGAAACAATTCTCAGAAATGACTTTACACTGATTTAAGACCACTGGAATAAATACTTCACATTTCTCACTTTACAATTTACTCTTTTCTTTGAATAACTTTAACATTTGCACAAAAACAGTACACATTTATAAGACGCACATATTTTTTTCTAACAAAACATACTTTGTTGTTATGAATCAGTGTATTTTCTGCGATAATTCAATCTCAATATTGTTATGAAATAAAGTAAAGAAATCTGGTGCAGTGGGTAGCATGATCGCCTCACAGCAAGATGGTCGCTGGTTCGAGTCAAACAACACAAAACAAAAATAAAAACTAAAACTAAAAATAAACAAACAAAAAACACAAAACAAAACAATACAAAATAAACAACAAAAAACTAAAACAAAAAAGCAAAACAAAAAACACAAAACAATACAAAATAAACAATACAAAACGAATCAAAAAACTAAATAAAAACAACACGAAACAAAAAAACAGACAAAAAAATAAACCAAACAAAAAGCAAAAAAAACAAAAAACAAAACACAACTAAAATAAACAAAAACAAAACTAAAAGAAACAAAACACAAAACAAAACACAACTAAAATGAACAACACAAAACAAAACACAACTAAAATAAACAACACAAAACAAACAAAAAACACAATAAAACAATACAAAATAAACAACACAACACAAAACAAACAAAAAACACAATAAAACAATACAAAATAAACAACACAAAACAAAACAAACAAAAAACAACAATACAAAATAAACAACACAAAACAAAACAAACAAAAAACAAAACAATATAAAATAAACAACACAAAACAAAAACAAAAAAAATAAATAAAAAAACAAAAAGCAAAACAAAAAACACAATACAAAATACAAAATAAACAACACAAAAAACAAAAAATAAACAAAACAAAAAGCAAAGCAAAAAACTAAATAAAAACAACACGAAACAAAAATAACAAAAAGCAAAGCAAAACAAAAAAACACAAAACAAAATACAACTAAAATAAACAAAACACAAAACAACAAAAAATAAACAAAACAAAAAGCAAGCAAAACACAAAACAAAAAACACAAAAAAATAAACAAAAAAGCAAAGCGAAAAACAAATAAACTATACAAAACAAAAACACAAAACAAAATACAACTAAAATAAACTAAACACAAAACAACAGAAAAAAAACTAAAAAAATAAACAAAACACAACTAAAATAAACAAAAACAAAGCAAAGCAAAACACAAAACAAAAAACACAAAAAAAACCCCAAAAAACTAAATAAAAACACAAAACAAAAACAACAAAAGAAAACAACAAAATAATAAACAAAACAAAAAGCAAAGCAAAACACAAAACAAAAAACACACAAAAAACCAAAAAACACAAAATAAAAACACAAAACAAAAACACAAAAAAAACAAAAAAGCAAAGCAAAAAACAAATAAGCTATACAAAACAAAAAACACAAAACAAAATACAACTAAAATAAACAAAACAAAAAGCAAAGCAAAACACAAAACAAAAACAACAAAAGAAAACAACAAAAAAATAAACAAAACTAAAAGAAAAAAACAAAGAAACTAAACGAAACACAAAACACAAAACAAACCACACAGAAAAGAAAAAATAAAACAAAAACAAGAATAAATTATAACTAAATTAAATTAAAGGATTTTTGAGAAAATTGCAAATTGTCAAAATTGCAGAAACAAATGTGAATAAAATGATTGTGATTGTGTGTATTTTGAGAGTTCTGAATCATTGTTAAAGTTCTGTTCCCTTATAAATAAATAATATTTTTTATTCATGTGTCTAATCCGTCTGCTGTTTTCATTTATCAGATTAATAACGTAATATAAATCACTCACTGCAATGTAGTAAACTCTGGCTTTCTCCACCAGACTCCAGTTACTCTCAATATCCAGATGCTTCTCTTTATTATAGCAGTTTGCTGCAGCCAGGTTTGCAACTAGAGACCTACAAATACAATAATAAACACAAAACACACACAGGCTCTATCAGTGAGCTTCAACCAGCCTGAGGGCCTGAAAAATCAAATACACACACAATACAACATGATATTTTACATCCATACAGACTGAGAGAGACCCTCACAGAAATACCCATATAAATACAGTTTAAACATTGTGGGAGACATTGATGGATCACACAGTAGCCATAATTAAGAATAAATCAATAATACTTGAATACGGTCAATCTTAAATGCTATTTAATATTAGAGGAGTATTAACAAACTACTAAAGTTAAAGTTACATTGTTATGATCCTTTAAGCATGTAAAAACCCCACACGCTTTACAATGTCAGAGCCTATTGTTAATTATTTGATTTTAAAAATAAATCATTCATGTGTTATTCAGGATTATCAAGCGATACCTTTTAATTAATGGTTCATTCATTCATTTTTAAATGGTTTTAAACATATCTCTACAGTTTTAACCAGGTAAACTCTGCGGGTCCGTGACGTCATCGACTTCCGCTTTAAGATTTAAAGGGCTAGCATAGCACCAGACCCCCTTAAGTGGTTTCGTAAGTGTAGAATCTTTATTTAATTACAGTTTTAAAACTTTTGCTTTAATTTAATGTTCATTTAATTTTTAATAATTGTTTAATTAATGACATTTTTTATTTAATTTAATTTATTTTTCTTATTAATTTCATTTTTAATCTTATTTAATTTGTTCATTTCAAGTAACAAAAATAGTTTAAGTTATAAAGTTTTTGGTTTACTTAACCCAAATTTTTCTACCCAGATATTTTTATCAAGACACACCAAATTATTTATTAATAGTTAAGCAATTCGTATTTAGTTTAATTTTTAAATTTGAATACAATTTTAATTATTTCATTTTTAATTTAATTTATTTAAATACATTTATTCAATTAGATTTTTTATTTCAAGGAACAAGAAATAGTTGTGGGATTTTACTTTACTTTACTTACTTAGTTCACTTAACCCAGCTTATTCTTAATATGGAAAAATAAAATCAAGGATGCATTAATTTCTAAAAAAAATACAAAAAATATCTGTGACAATAAAATTAATGATTAATAATTCTTTATTTAATTTGATTTAATTTGTTCATTTCAAGTAACAAAAATAGTTTAAGTTATGAAGTTTTTGGTTTACTTAACCCAAATTTTTCTACACAGATATTTTTATCAAGACATACCAAATTATGTATTAATAGTTAAGCAATTCATATTTAGTTAATTTTTTAAATTTAAATACAATTTTTAATTATTTCGTTTTTAATTTAATTTATTTAAATAAATTTATTCAATTTAATTTTTTATTTCAAGGAACAAGAAATTGTTTCAATTGTAAGATTTTTGGTTTACTTAACCCTGCTTATTCTTAATATGGACAAATAAAATCAAGAATGCATTAATTAAAAAAAAATACAAAATAAATATGTGACAATAAAATTAATGATTAATAATTCTTTATTTAATTTTATTTAATTTGTTCATTTCAAGTAACAAAAATAGTTTAAGTTATGAAGTTTTGGTTTATTTTTCCTAATATGGGAAAAAAATCATGTGATCGAGATATTTCTAAATATTTATTAATAGTTAAGCAATTTATTTCTTCAAATTATTAAGAAATATATATTTTTAAGTTCATTAAATTACATTTTAGATTTTTTTAAATTAAATTAAATAATTTTGTTTAAAATTTAAATTAAAAATTAAATTAATACTTTTTTTTATTAAATTCAATTTTTAATTCAATTTAATTGTTTTATTTCAAAGAAGAAGAACAGTTTGAGGTTTTTAGTTTACTTAACCCAGATTTTTCTTAAAATGGAAAAATAAACTCAGGGATGCATTCATTTCTAAAAAAATCAGTGACAATAAAAAGGACAAAAGGACATTTTTATTAAAGATTTTTTCAAGATTTCTATATCTAATGAATGCTGTTCAACCTTTCACCATATCAAATAATCCTGAAATTCTCACATTATATTGAATAAGAATGATGAGACACTGAAGACTGGAGTAATGATGCTGAAAATTCAGCTTTACGTCACAGAAATATATAAGAAAACAGCTATTTTGAATCGTAGTAATATGTCCCCATTTTACAGTGTATTTGTTGACAGAAATACAGCCGTGTGGAGCTATAATGTGATGTGTTTTCTGACCTGTTGTCTCCAGTAATGCAGGCCGCACAGGTTCCTGTGGGTTCTTGATTTTGCTCATAATAATGAGCATCAACATGAGCTTCAGCCGCTTTCTGCTTCAGGATCTCCCCGAAATGATCCGTCCCGATGCAGCCGAAGAACGTGGCCACTTTATGCGGCTCCTGGATCATCCACTGTCAGCAGAAATCACACATGCGGTTAAAGCCAAAATTATTCGCCCTCCTGTGAATGTTTCCCAAATATTTCCCAAATTATGTTTAACAGATTCAGGAATTTTTCACAGTATTTCCTTTAATATTTTTTCTTCTGGAGAAAGTCTTATTTGTTTTATTTCGACTAGAATAAAAGCAGTTTTTAATTTTTCTAAACCCATTTTAAGGTCAACATTATTAGCCCTTTACGCTATATGGATTGTCACGAACAAACCACTGTTATACAATGACTTGCCTAATTACCCTATTTAACCTAATTAACCTAGTTAAGCCTTTAAATGTTACTTTAACCAGGTAAACTCTAGTGCTATTTTGGGATTTCCGCCTGGATTTTGCCTACCCAAATTTAAAAGCTTCCCAAATCCACATGCAGAGGTGTAAATGCAAAAATTAGGCATCATTATAAAGAAAACCCTTTGGATTTTCATAAAACACTATTGAAAGTGTTTAAAATAGCTGTATTTGTTGTCTGTGTTATAATAAACACCTAGAAAAACAGGCGCTTTTTGTATTTTTTTTATAAACTTGCATTTGAAAGTGGACCTTTAGGTTCTGTGTGCTCTAGCTTGCTGTAATTAACGTTGGTGGTTTCTGCACATGTTTGTAATCAGAGGAAAGAAGAAAAACCTCTCTACCATAATCTATACAAAGGTTATTGTATTCTAACTGATGAGAAATCAGGGATCGATCATTGTTTTCATATTTCACTATTCTTTTGTTTGATTAAGCATAATTCACTGTGTTTGGACCACCTCAGACATATAAAAGGATTACTTATGAACATCACCTCAAAAACAGAGGAGAAATGGCCCTGAAGCGCACAGCATAAGGTAAGAGATGACAGCTGTCTGTGCTATCTGGGGCTGCTTATTGATCATAAATGTATTGTTTTCACTTCTGCGCCATGGAAACACCGCGATTCATTCGACGACTGTTTGATATGTGAATATAATTCAGTAAAAAGAATGCTAGAACCGTATGAGCACCGGCAAGAGCTTTCATTTGAGCTATAACTTTCACATGTGTCATATATGAACCATATAAAAAAATGAACCAATGTTCAACACCCAGCTCGGGTATCCAAAATACAGTGTATTTAAGTGTAAATAACTTTTGTACAGTAGAATAAAAACCAAAGTGATGCATATGTGCATAAAATATAGATTCTACACTTACGAAACCACTTAACGGGGTCTGGTGCAATGCTAGCCCTTTAAATCTTAAAGCGGAAGTCGATGACGTCACGGACCCGCAGAGTTTAACTGGTTAAGCTGAATACTAGTGTCTTGAACAATATCTAGTCAAATATTACGTGCTGCCATCATGGAAAATATAAAGTAAATCAGTTATTAGAGATGAGTTATTAAACTATTATGTTTAGAAATGTGTTGATAAAGTTTAAACAAAAATTGGGGGGAAATTATTCAGGAGGGCAGACTTCATCTCCAATATTGTATATTTCCAATGTACTTGGCGGTCAAAATATTACAATCTTACTATCTAACCTTTTTAAATATAAAGCCAGATAATTATTCTGCAATATGATGATGATGATGATTATGATGATGATGATGAATTTTTATTTAATACCATGTTAGCAACAAAGGCTATTTTCATGGCAAGAACATTTTATTAACAAATATGCAAATCAAAACAACAAACAAATGAATGCATGAATACGATCCGAGTTTTAACGTTGATGCATGATAAACATTCTTTGAGCAATAAGATATAGTGTTACTAACTGATATGTGACACGCCTGGGCTGTGCTTACGCAGGAATCATTCATAGAAAAGCAGCCAAAAAGAAGAAATGTATTGATTACAATACAGATAAGTTAGGGATACAAATATTGGTAGCGTAAAACTGATGGAAATATGAGTGGATTGTGCTGCGTTTGTATGGAGATCTCAGTGTAGCCGCCATTACGGCTCATTGTTTTTCTGCCCGCCAGGTCTCCACACAGATCACATGACTGAAAACTATCAATCACTGCTTTCTTCAATCACATTCTTCGTCGGACGTACCTGTGCGATTTTGACAGAGTTCTGTGTGGATCCGCCAGCGTGATACTCCACTTTACTCTTATTCACGATCTCATCAAACCTGCAGAACATACACACACACACACACACACACACACACACACACACACACACACACACACACACACACACACACACACGCATGATTACTGTTACTGTACAACATATGTAAACACACTGGGTATATAAACTAAACAAACTGCTTCAGTTTATACGATTCTTCAAATTCATGATGTCCTGCTCAAATCCATCATCCAGTAGTTTATTATACATGGATATAATTAGAGCTGTAAGATACAGTTTACTTTACATCATCATTTATACATGCATACTATGGTGTGTGTTTATGCCATTTATCTCCACTCAACTTGGTTAAGGCCTTTTAAGTGTTTGATTCTCAACAAGCCTGCATTCATTTGAAAACAATACACTAAAACTGTACAATATATATATTATATATTTATATTATGCTTACTTTATTAGGTACACCTTACTATTATGGGTTGGACCCCCTTTTGCCTTCAGTACTGCTTTAATCCTTCATGGCAGAGATTTAACAAGATACTGGAAATATTCCTCAGAGATTTTGTTCCATATTGACATGATAGCATCACGCAGTTGCTGCAGATTTGTCGGCTGCACATTCATGATGCCAATCTCCCATTCCACCACATCCCAAAGGTGCTCTATTGGATTGAGCTCTGGTGACTGTGGAGGCCATTTGAGTACAGTGAACTCATTGTCATGTTCAAGAAACCAGTCTGAGATGATTCACGCTTTATGACATGGTGTGTTATCCTGCTGGAAGTAGCCATCAGAAGATGTTGACACTGTGTTCATAAAGGGACGGACATGGTCAGCAACAATACTCAGGTAGGCTGTGGCATTGACACCATGCTTAATTTGTACTCAATTGGTACTAAAGTGTGCCAAGAAAATATCCCCCACATCATTACACCACCACCACCAGCCTGAACTGTTGAGACAAGGCAGGATGGATCCATGCTTTCATGTTGTTGAGGCCAAATTCTGACCCGAGCATCTGAATGTGGCAGCAGAAATGGAGACTCATCAGACCAGGCAACGTTTCTCCAATCTTCTATTGTCCAGTTTTGGTGAGCCTGTGTGAATTGTAGCCTCAGTTTCCTGTTCTTAGCTGACAGGAGCGGCACCAGGTGTGGTCTTCTGCTGCTGTTGCCCACCTGCCTCAAGGTTGGACGTGTTGTGTGTTCAGAGATGCTCTTCTGCAGACCTCGGTTGTAACGAGTGCTTATTTGAGTTACTGTTGCCTTTCTGTAAGCTGGAACCAGTCTGGCCATTCTCCTCTGACCTCTGGCATCAACAAGGCATTTGCGCCCACAGAACTGCCGCTCACTTGATATTTCCTCTTTGTCGGATCATTCTCTGTAAACCCCAGAGATGGTTGTGCATGAAAATCCCAGTAGATCAGCAGTTTCTGAAATACTCAGAGCAGCCCATCTGGCACCAACAACCATGCCACGTTCAAAGTCACCTAAATCCCCTTTCTTCCCCATTCTGATGCTCGCTTTGAACTGCAGCAGATCGTCTTGACCATGTCTACATGCCTAAATGCATTGAGTTACTGCCATGCGATTGGCTGATTGGAAATTTGCATTAAAGAGCAGTTGGACAGGTGTACCTAATAAAGTGGTAATAATATAAATGTATATTATATTAATATTACGAACATTTTAAATAACTTTTGTGAACATTGCGATACGCTGTCATTTAGATGTTTGGACTAAGAAAAAAACATTTATCCTGCAATGATGCATTAAAGTCATCAAAAGTGACAGTGAAGAGATTTATATTAAACTCACAGAGCTTTGTGTTTCTCCTCTGCCAGGATCTGATCATTGGGTTTCAGGCCGTATCTGAAAACACAAACACAAACACAAACACACACACACACACAAAAAACAATTATTAGTTAGTTAATAATGAACAGTTATGAAGAACAGAGCTGGAGGACAGTTCTGGATCAGGTCATGTGATCAATTTAACTGCAATCAAGAGAACAGCAGAGCACGTATGACCTTTACACACACACACACACACACACACACACACACACACACACACACACACACACACACAACACTCACTTATCAAGGAAATCCTTATCCACCACAGCAGAGATGTCCAACAGTGGATTCCCCATCCCGAACAAAGAATTCTGACTGAAAACACACACACACACACACACACACACACACACACGTTAGTAAACCATCCGACAAAAATAATGAACTCATATAAAGTAAAGCACAGGTGCCAAACTCAGGGCTGCAGCTCTGCACAGTTTAGTTCCAAGCTTAATTAAACACACCTGATCAAACTAATTAAGTTCTTCAGGCTTGTTTGAAACCAACAGGTAAGTGTGTTGGAGCAGGAGAAGGAACTAAACTGTGCAGAGCTGCGGCCCTCCAGCAACTGAGTTTGACACCTGTGGAGTAAAGCATTTTAAACTTGCATATAAAAATTCTATTTATTCACCCTCTTCCCAAATCTGAAATCTGACACACATTTGCATATATTTGCATTTTATCAAGTAACATTATATCAGAAATTTGCATATATT